>NC_139699.1:29597657-29620157 GCF_964188405.1 Protomyctophum parallelum
GGTGGTAAGTGGGATGAAATTTACAAATTTCCTTCTTCTGTGGCATGGGATGGGATGGCACCGGTCTCAGGAGGCACAGGGGTTGTCTGAGAATTCAGAAGCTTCCCAGTTTAATCCCGCTCTATGTTGAAATGTCTGAGCAAGACACTGAAACCCCAATACTCCTGACGAGCAGCTTGTTGCCCTGCAATGGTGTCTCGATCATCGGTGTATGAATGTAATGCATACGTGTCGTGAGGCTAAATATCTATACCAGTTACCTAAAGGACGTATAGAACTGCATCACATTTTATTCTGATACACTGTAGCAGTTGATGAAAATGTAATTGGAAAATATGTTGTTTTTATTCAACATAAGCATTTGACCGTATGAAAATAAATACAAGTGGTGTCTTCCTCTCAACTCATCCAGACTCATCAGATTCAGTGTCCCATTGAATGCCTCAGACCTGAGGTGCTGGCTGATGTACACATTGCCCAGAACCAACCGGAGTGAAGGATGTCCCCCATCAGAGGTGCTCCTCCACCGTCCAAACATTCTACTGCATAACACGACAAGTCACAGGAGCCGTCCTGTCTGTGACTGAACTGAAATAACTGCCGTGTGCCTTTTGTGATGAGCTTAACACAATCAACTGAAACTGTTACACTGCCCTGCTGCCTTACACAAGTGCTATTACGTTGGCTGTCATCTGGCAAACTTTTCAATTGCGTTAAAATGTTGGCTATAAGTCCTAGGGATTTGAGTCTCTCGTTTTATTTTTCCTTTCATGGACATTTCTTGTTTGTTGATTAAGACCATCCCTTTCTCTTCACATGCGTTCATGTGAACCTTTATTTAGGGTTTGATGTTCAGATTTATACATTTCCGAAATTGCCATTTCGTTCGGCATGAAAATATAGTTTTACAATACAGATTCCCAAAGAAAGTAGAAATCAAGCACTGTTTTGAAGAATGCCAATGTAGTGTTGTAATGGTCATGTACAAAATTGTATGAATGTTTTTTCTTTCTGTAGCCCCTTCACTGTCGCTTAAGGGGTAGCACTGTCTGTTTGTGATCGACACTGATATGTAATTTTCTAACTTTTCTATTAATTTATCCTAATCACAGTGTGTGTGAATGTTTGAACTACAGTGTGTGAATTCAAACTTATTTTTATATGTACTGTCTGTGCCAAAGTTTTTGCTACCGTTGATGAAAAGAATCCCTTGTTTTAATAAAGTTGTAAAATACTCAAACTTGAATAGGTCTATGTTTCTAATGTACTACAATAGCATTGTCAAAAGATATACATTAGTAATATTATATACTAGATAATATTGTTCCTAAATAAACAATGTGGGCTTGTAATCGTTGCAAGCCAAGCAAAAATTGTAGTATAAATACTACAAATGCAGTCAAGGTCACAGCAGTGCACTCACACAGTGCATTGTCATCTGTTACTCCCCTGCTTGGTTGGGGGGGATTTCCAAAAGCATTGGCATCACAATATACTTAATTAAAAGTACTCACATTCCAAATATGATCAAGCTTTTTCCAAAATAGCACATCTACAAGCTCATAACGCATGACATTGTAGATAGGACTTTTGGGAATAGTCAAAGTATGACCAGCCCATCCACTCAGACTCATCAGATTCAGTGCTGGCTGATGGAGGCTGTGTTGTGAACTTGTGAATCAATACCGCCCCCATCTGGCGGAGTCAGGTTACACATTGCCCAGAACCAACTGGAGTGAAACTGTTCCTCCACCTCTCCCTCCAACAAGGTCCGTGTATTTTACGGCCTTTTGTATTCTAATTTCGTATTTGACAAACAGTATTCAGAATACGGTTTGGTGTTCTGAAAACTGTTTGTCAAATATATAAATGGTAAATTAAAACATAGAATATTCTGAATACTGTTTTCTGAAATTGTTCATTAAAAACTTAGAAATAGGTATTTAAAACGAAAATATAACCCGATTCTAGATTTGAGGACCAGTAGGTTTGATTGATTGATTGATTGAAATATTTATTAACAGTTTGCAGAATTACAGTACATTTCAAGCACAAACTCAATACAAAGACTGTTAACTGAGTGGACGACCCAATTAAGCATTACACTTGTTTACAACAGGGTCCACATTGTTCAATTCATCAAAAAGGTCAGTAGGTTGTGACCACCAGGCTTTTCTTTTCGCAGATAAGTAGGCCTAAGCCTGGGACCGAGGCTACCCTTTCCCTTAAAGGTCCGCTGACACCCCCCGAAATTAATATGGGTGGTAATATGGGAAGTAGTGGAGGATATTAAGTCAATATTTCATGAGATTCGTTCACTTTATGGTACAAGCACCAAAATTGGCACACGAGTGCTTCGGAACCCTATACTATCTCAGAAAAGTACGTTGTCCACTTGAAAAAACAAAATGGACACCATTTTTCAAGATGGCCGCCAAATGAAAAAGGCTGAGACCGGGCACTGCACTCCCTGTGGGTGTGTGGAACGTGTGTGTCGAATTTGTAGTCGGTGGGGCGAACGGTTCTCGAGTTATGTGGATTACAGACGTACACACACACAGAATTTGTGCAATTAGCAGATCATTGGAACGGTTGTTTGCTTGGTGATACAAGCGTGACATTTGCCGTGAACATTCCTTTGGTCAACTCTTTAACTTTTTAAACCGAGCCATCCAAAAATCCAATATGGCGGTGATATTTCAAGATGGCCACCAAAATTAGACTGGTTTTGCATTTCAGCATATATTTTTGCTATACCTTTGTGATGTACTATACCATACTACTGTATAATACTGTACGGCACTGTAGGGCATCATACTGTACCATACTGTACTACTGTACAGTACAGTACAGTACAGTACCGTACCGTACCGTACCGTACCGTACCGTACCGTACTGTACTGTACTGTACCGTACTGTACCGTACTGTACCGTACTGCATGGTACCATACTGTACCGTACTGTACCATACTGTACCATACTGTACCGTACTGTACCTTACTGTATGGTATCATACTGTACCATACTGTACTGTACTGTACCATACTGTACCGTACTGTACCATACTGCATGGTACCATACTGTACCGTACTGTACCTTACTGTATGGTATCATACTGTACCATACTGTACCGTACTGTACTGTACTGTACTGTACCGTACTGCATGGTACCATACTGTACCGTACTGTACTGTACCATACTTTATGGTATCATACTGTACCATGCCGTACCGCACGTTACTGTACCGTACTGTACTTTACCATACTGTACTATAACATACTATAGTGTACTGTACAGTACCGTGTGTGTGTGTGTGTGTGTGTGTGTGTGTGTGTGTGTGTGTGTGTGTGTGTGCACGTGCAGGGAAAAGGGGAGGGGTCGGTTAATGTGGAAATTGTAATGTAATTTGTGTCACAGTGAAATGTTGTGCAATAACAGTATGTCATACAAAAGCAATATTTGTACAGTAAATATGACATGGATGCAATGTAGTGCAGATGGATTTCTGTGGCATGCATCATTTTTTGTGCATAGAGAGATGTGTGCTAACGGAGTGATTTGGTAGGAGAAGTCGGACGGATAAACGGACATATTGCTTTGCATCCCCTATAGTATAGGAGCTAGGATGAGCATCAAAACTATATATTTTAAATACTTTTCATTAGCACAATTTTACATTCCATAGGGCTGGACCACACATGGACCCCATTTGGTTTTGTTTTCTGCATCTTCCTCTGTGACCTGCCACCTTCATGTCATCTCTCACAGCATCCTTAAACCTCGTCTTTGGCCATCCTCTTACCTGGCAGCTACATCTTCAGCATCCTTCTCCCAATGTACCCTCATCCCTCCTTTTCACATGTCTAAACCATCTCAACCTCACCTCTCTTGCTTTATCCCCAAACCTTCTAACCTGGGCTGATCCTCTAATTCAGTCATTTCTGATAATGTCCTTCCTTTTCACTCCTAATGAGAACCATAGCATCCTTAATTCTGCCACCTCCAGCTGTGCCTCCTTTTCATCAGTGCCACCGTTTCCAACCGTACGGCATGGCTGGTCTCACTACCATCGTATACATCTTCCCTCTCACTGGTAGCCTTCTGTCACAAATAACTCCTGACACATAATATGTCCCATATTCTCAATACATTGGCTTCCCTTGCTAGAACATTTCCATCTCTATACTCACCTTAACCTGTTACACTACTGTCTACTGTCTGGTCAATTGGTACAAATAATTTTCTCCCTCCCTCACCATCTCTCTTTGCACTTACTGTACATCTCATATAGCCCTGACCACTTCTTAGCCCACACCACCTGACATCACATCTCTCTCTTCTTAGCCATCATCTAAAAGAAAACCCCAATGGGCATTGCCCATTGACATATATTCAAGTCTGTGTGTGTGTCTGTACATCTGTAATCCACATAACCCGAGAACCGTTCGCCCCACCGACTTCAAATTCGACACACACGTTCCACACACCCACAGGGAGTGCAGTGCCCGGTCTCGAGTCGGTCGGACCCACGGTTGTCCAGAACCGCCACAAAAGGCCCTTTTCATTTGGCGGCCATCTTGAAAAATGGTGGCCATTTAGTTTTTTCAAGTGGACAACGTACTTTTCTGAGAGAGTAGGTTCTGAAGCACTTGTGTACCAAATTTGGTGCTTGTACCATAAAGTGAACGATCGTGTCATTAATATCCTCCACTAAAGCCGTGGATATGCACGGCTTGTGATATCCGTGCTATGCTCCGGAGGAGGAGGATTCTAAAAACGATTTATAAATCCTAAAGCCTTGTTTATACTTCACTGTGCAACGGTCCTATGCTGGAAAATAGCAGATATGCAAAGTCACAGCACATCTCATTCAAGACACTGAACTTGCTTAGGAGTAATTTAAACATGTTTGTTTGGGTTTGTGTGTGTGTGTGTGTGTGTGTGTGTGTGTGTGTGTGTGTGTGTGTGTGAGAGAGAGAGAGACTGACTTACTCTGTGTGTGTGTGTGTGTGTGTGTGTGTGTGTGTGTGTGTGTGTGTGTGTGTGTGTGTGTGTGTGCTGTGGTGTGGTGTGGTGTGGTGTGGTGTGTGTGTGTGTGTGTGTGTGTGTGTGTGTGTGTGTGTGTGTGTGTGTGTGTGTGTGTGTGTGTGTGTGTGTGTGTCAAGTCAAGTGGCATTTCTTCCTCAGCCTATAGTGGGAATAGGCATGCACGGCTATGTATGCATTGGGGTATCCGTGGATATGCACGGCTTAATGTGGAGGTACTGAGTACTTGGAACAATTGTTGGCAATAGAGACAAATTTGGTGGAGTATGATCAGGAAATTTAAGGAGAATTGGAACTTGATCAACTGGATGAAGAAGTGAACTAGAAAAAGTGCCCTTCCGGGCACAGGTCTCCACCAGGTTATCCACAGATCCGTGCAGTTAGAGGTAAAAACACTTTTCGGCCAGTTATAGCGCCACCTTGAGGCTGAGTTGAAATTGTTCATGTGGCATTTCGTCCTCGGCCTAGTGGGAATGTGGGTGCACAATTTCACGGAAATCACGCGATGTGTTCATGATTTGCAGCATTTTGTTTGAAACTGAGCACTCCTGTGAACTTTGGAAGCCAATCTTAACCAATCAGGATGGAGTCTGATAAATCTGAAAGACCCGTTTTGTTGAACGGCTCTAGAGAGACTGTGTACCAATTTGCGTGATGTTTGGACAAAATCTGTAGGTGTACTGTGCAAAAACTTGTTTTGCACAAAGCGGCCTCCTGGTGGCGCTATAACAGGCCGTTCTGGAAAGTTTGGGGCAGAGGTTCATGGTTGGCATCCAGGGAGTGTGTATGCAAAATATGGCATGGAAAAACTTGTTTTGCACAAAGCGGCCTCCTGGTGGCGCTATAACAGGCCGTTCTGGAAAGTTTGGGGCAGAGGTTCATGGTTGGCAGCCAGGGAGGGCAGCGTCTAGTGAACAGATCTAATGAACAGATTTAAGGCTTCCGGTGGACGATCTCTTCAAAATAAGAGTACCCTCTAGAGTATTGAAAAAAAGTTTAATTTGCACATTAAAACTACAAATTAAGCATTTAAATGATGCTATATGATGCTATAAGACACACATTATGTTTCTGTGTAAAAATAAGTAATTAAATCATTATAATAATAATAATAAAGTTATCTAAATGGATAAATGCTATTCACTGGAGTGCATGGACTTTATAAAGTGGACACTGGACAAAAGACGGCTCCGCGAGGCAACTATCTGGACATACCCACGCGTTCGGGGAGATGTCCTGTACCACACCCCACTCTCCGCTAAGCGGGAGAGGTGTAAAATTCACAGCAGCAGACCTTCTACTGGGGTCAAGGCTGACAAAAAGTACCGTTTCCGGACCCAGAATGGACACTGGACAAAGAGGCCTCCGCGAGGCAACTATCTGGACATACCCACACGTTCGGGGAGATGTCCTCTACCACACCACACTCTCCGCTAAGCGGGAGAGGTGTAAAATTCACAGCAGCAGACCTTCTACTGTGGTCAATGCTGAAAAAAGTACCGTTTCCGGACCCAGAATGGACACTGGACAAAAGAAGGCTCCGCGAGGCAACTATCTGGACATACCCACACGTTCGGGGAGATGTCCTCTACCACACCACACTCTCCGCTAAGCGGGAGAGGTGTAAAATTCACAGCAGCAGACCTTCTACTGGGGTCAAGGCTGACAAAAAGTCCGGTGGACGATCTCTTCAAAATAAGAGTACCCTCTAGAGTATTGAAAAAAAGTTTAATTTGCACATTAAAACTACAAATTAAGCATTTAAATGATGCTATATGATGCTATAAGACACACATTATGTTTCTGTGTAAAAATAAGTAATTAAATCATTATAATAATAATAATAAAGTTATCTAAATGGATAAATGCTATTCACTGGAGTGCATGGACTTTATAAAGTGGACACTGGACAAAAGACGGCTCCGCGAGGCAACTATCTGGACATACCCACGCGTTCGGTGAGATGTCCTGTACCACACCCCACTCTCCGCTAAGCGGGAGAGGTGTAAAATTCACAGCAGCAGACCTTCTACTGGGGTCAAGGCTGACAAAAAGTTTTGTGACACGTCCAGTGGCTGCACTATAAATTGTGACATGTTCTTTGTAGATGGTAAGGCCTTGTCACCACATTGAGTACAACTATACAGACTAAGACTTTTCAGGCAAAGCAGGTCATCTCCAAGGAAAGGAGACCGAAGTGTGTATTCTACAAAGCTTAGTTTAATATGGTGTATACGTCTGTCCTAGAAAATTTCTGAGACACTAATGACACTGATGTGTTGGCTAGATTGAATTTCTCAAGTTTCCGTCTAAATGTTGAGTCCTGCGCTACTGCTTCTTCAAGCCGTGTGTGACATTTTTTGAAAGCAGATGTCTCCCCGAACGTGTGGGTATGTCCAGATAGTTGCCTCGCGGAGGCCTCTTTGTCCAGTGTCCATTCTGGGTCCGGAAACGGTACTTTTTTCAGCATTGACCACAGTAGACGGTCTGCTGCTGTGAATTTTACACCTCTCCCGCTTAGCGGAGAGTGGAGTGTGGTAGAGGACATCTCCCCGAACGTGTGGGTATGTCCAGATAGTTGCCTCGCGGAGGCCTCTTTGTCCAGTGTCCATTCTGGGTCCGGAAACGGTACTTTTTTCAGCATTGACCACAGTAGACGGTCTGCTGCTGTGAATTTTACACCTCTCCCGCTTAGCGGAGAGTGGAGTGTGGTAGAGGACATCTCCCCGAACGTGTGGGTATGTCCAGATAGTTGCCTCGCGGAGGCCTCTTTGTCCAGTGTCCATTCTGGGTCCGGAAACGGTACTTTTTTCAGCATTGACCACAGTAGACGGTCTGCTGCTGTGAATTTTACACCTCTCCCGCTTAGCGGAGAGTGGAGTGTGGTAGAGGACATCTCCCCGAATGCGTGGGTATGTCCAGATAGTTGCCTCGCGGAGGCCTCTTTGTCCAGTGTCCATTCTGGGTCCGGAAACGGTACTTTTTTCAGCATTGACCACAGTAGACGGTCTGCTGCTGTGAATTTTACACCTCTCCCGCTTAGCGGAGAGTGGAGTGTGGTAGAGGACATCTCCCCGAACGCGTGGGTATGTCCAGATAGTTGCCTCGCGGAGGCCTCTTTTGTCCAGTGTCCACTTTATAAAGTCCATGCACTCCAGTGAATAGCATTTATCCATTTAGATAACTTTTATTATTATTTAATTACTTATTAGTAATTTAATTACTTATTTTTACACAGAAACATAATGTGTGTCTTTACAATAACTGTAATGTAATAATAATACTAATTGTTATAATAGGTGTATTATTGCTTGATGAAATAGGAACCTTTATTGTTTGGATAGGAACCTTGCTTATACAAGTGCGTGCCGCACGGTACGCACGGTGCCTGTTGTTGGTTGCACCTCTCGCACGGTACCTGTTGTTGGTTGCACTAGACTGAGCTGACAGGTTGTTTATTACTACTCTTAGCACGGGACTTTATAATAAACTATTGCCCGGCTGGGCTAAACTACAATCCTTGTTGGGTGATTCTTAACGAAAAGAACACACTTTTACACTAATAATGTAACGTAATAGTTATTTAATTAACGAATTAAAATATTATTTTATTCTGAAGGCAACCGGATGTCTTAAATCTGCTAGCTCTCAGAGCGGAAGTCTTAAATTTGCTCATAAGACGGAGCCGACACACACACACGCGGACGGACGGAGTGCAAAACATACTCTCCCCACATGCCTTCGGCCTGGTGGAGACAATAACTGGAATGTATCACTGGAATACATGGATGCAATATGTGAGAGAAAGACGAGGATGCATTCTGAGGAGAAATGATGAAGGAGAAATCGCATCCACGGCCTCGGGAAATACAGTGACAAGACAACAGTCCGTCAAACTGCCTAAATATACTGTCTGTCTCTGTGTGTGTGTGTGTGTGTGTGTGTGTGTGTGTGTGTGTGTGTGTGTGTGTGTGTGTGTGTGTGTGTGTGTGTGTGTGTGTGTGTGTGTGTGTCATCAAATAATAATAATAATATGATTCATATCTAGCGCTTTTTCATAACACTCAAAGACGCTTACTCAAAGATTGCACATCCAAAATACAGCTTGTAAACGGCAACGCCTAATCACGCCGCTGCAAGGCGCTCTAGAGACACTAGTTTGCAAGCGTTATTTGACTACTTGAAGAGAAGAAGATGAGGAAGGAAACATAACAAACCGGCTGTTTTACAACACTGCGGTAACCAATTTAACATTCTATATTATATTATGTTCAATTTCATTCTGTGAAGTTGGTATAGCTGAGTCATGTGTGCTACGGTACCTAGTTCTGGATCTGGAATCTAGATTAATGCTGGCATTAAGTTATCTAGCAGTGCACTGTGCACATCAATTCAAAATGAACTGTTGTAGATCTAGCCAGCTATGTTCATATGCATTACAGCCTGCAGCTCCACTTGTGTTTTGAATTTAGATTTTGATAAACCAAAAACAAATATTTGCAGCGAGTACAGTCCCTATAGTGTCACATGACGTCTTTGTCAACTTCATTTGGTTGTTTTTAATCTAGTTAATCATCATCACGTTTCTCTTTCCCTCTGTCTCTCAGCTCTCTCTCGAACTTGCCAGTTAAAATTAATTAAACATTTGTCTTTCAGTCCTTGGGTATCATTTGGTGCCAAGCAATGCACCAGAAATGATGGGTCAGGCCCTGTGTTTATGCTCTCGTGGATCCATTACCATTGACGACAAGAGATATTTCTTCATCCAGAAACTTGATGAAGGGTAAGAAAATGCATGTGATCAGTTAGCCCCTCTCGGAACCCTACATAAAGCTTTTAAATGTCAGAAACTTCAGTAGCATTGGGTTCTGCCTGGAGGGCTAGTGATCAGTGTACATTGAAATTCATGATTCCACAGCACGGCCCTATCCATGCTATGCCCATCTTCATTTCCCTTATTGCTCTCCCCATCTCTTTTAGGAATGCCGACTATCACTTATTTTCTTAAAGATTATTCTATCACTTATTTTCTCCAATAATTGACAAGCAGGGGGTTTTCTTATTTTTGGTATTTTTTATATTCTAACAAATCAATTAATCTCTTAAACCCTATTTTATTCTTGACCACACAACTATGTCATACAAAAATTGTGAAAATACGATTTGTATTATGTAGATCGGCTACATTATCATTTTTTTTGAATTTGTATTTTTTCTATAATCGATCCCTACGATTATATTAATCTATAATTGTATTATGTCGTTTTAAAATCGGTTAAATCCATTCGTTCGATCATCCGTTCCGCCCCTAATCTCTTTACATCTCCCCTGCGTCAGTGGGTTCAGCTATGTGGACCTGGTGGAAGGTGTTCAGGACGGTCGCTTCTATGCTTTGAAGAGGATCCTGTGTCATGACCGTGAGGGTCGTCAAGAGGCGCAGACGGAGGTGGAGATGCATCAGTTGTTCAACCACCACAACATCCTGGGCTTGACGGCACACACCTTCGTAGACCGCGGAGGAAAGAGTGAAGCCTGGTTACTTCTACCCTACATTAGAGTGAGTTGACACTAATAGTATTTTATTTATTTTCTGTAAAAATAAATTGTCTTCTTCTTGAGTCATTCTGAAATGTGTTTGTGTGTTTGTTTGTATGTATGTGTAGAAGGGCAGCCTATGGTCCGTGTTGGAGAAACTTAGAGACAAGGGGACCTTGATGGCTGAAAGACGGATCTTGCACATCTTGCATGGTATTTGCTCTGGCCTCAAGGCTATTCATGACAAAGGTTATGCACACAGGTATGCTACAGCTACACTACAGTCGCACATGTTTAGACTCTAGAATACCTGTACATACAATCTGTACAAATATTTGGTGCAGCAGTAGTTCTTTGAGGTAGTTTTTTTTTCTTCTTGGTAGAAATCTATAGGGAAATTCACAATCTTTTGGTTCCTTATTCCAAACAGCAATATAACAGAAGATATGTTCCTCAATACCTTAATACACCTTTGCCAAGTAATCCCTGTGATCAGAACCACATTTATATGTACAGTTGCACAGATCTGACTTGAAATAACAAACTTTAATCTATTGCTGCGCACCCTATTCAATTACAAACAGTAGTCATAATTTTACAAAGCTAAAGAGTGCTTAATTGTGTGAGTATTGAGTATATTTGAATATGATTCAATACTGTGGATTTTTAAATAGTTATGTTGTCGGGTGTCAAACACATAAATGATGTGTTTGTTTCTTTCAGAGACCTGAAGCCCACCAATGTGCTCCTGGAGGAGGGTGACAGACCCCTTCTGATGGACTTGGGCTCTATGAACAGAGCCAGAATTGAGGTGAGACATTAATTGAGTCCCATAGACATAGAGCAGTGGTTCTCAAACTTCTCAAGCTGCACATTTAGTTAAATATGGGAGCCCATCGGCAAAAAAAGAAATATCTATCTATCTATCTATCTATCTATCTATCTATCTATCTATCTAAAAATCCTTCACATAATATAAAAAAGGAGAAGCGCTCTGGCTTACTTCAGAGATACTTGAGTCATACCAAGTGAAAGATGTGGTTAACAATCCACATGGCCACAATTTACAGAAATGTCCAAAAATAGCAGAACAACAAGTTCCCATGTGTTAAAATGCAAAACATTGTGAGGTTGTATGTAGATAAGATATTTTCATCACACAACACCATCGTATGATTTATAAAATAGGGCTTAAGTGGTTTAAATGCCTTTATTACTGTAGTTTGGGGCATACCACAATAAAAAATAAATAAAATAAAATAGAAATGGTTTCGACCTGCATGCGACTTTGTGAGCACCTTGCATTCACCTGGAGTTTAATTACTTGACAACTGTGAACTTAACACACAATATATTTTCTTTTGATTGTGTGCTGAATATATTCTAAATGCTGTATTGATTGATTGAAACCTTTTATTTATTCTCGAAAAGAGCATTGAGGTTCCCCCTCATTTGCAATGCTGACGAGATCACATATATAAAACAATTTAAGACAGATATAAAACACAGGTATCAAAACCTATGTGTTCATGTAGTGTTAATTCTAACCCATTAGGCTTAACTTTACATGCATGATAATGTTTCATACTGTAGGTGAGAGGAACCAGAGAGGCCATGACCATTCAGGACTGGGCAGCCCAGCGATGTACAATTTCCTACAGGGCTCCTGAGCTCTTCAATGTGGAGAGCCACTGCATTATTGATGAGCGCACCGATATCTGGGTACAGTGTTTAATTTCACATTAGTTTTGTTATGTAACGTGACACTGGTGCTTCCCACCCTTATATCAGAATCATTCAACATTATAACACTTGCTGCTTCAGACCTGTTGGTGATTGTTTTTCTGTTGATTTATTAATTTACTTCTTTCCTTCAGTCACTCGGCTGTGTGCTGTATTGCATGATGATCCTAGAGGGGCCGTATGACATGGTGTTTCAGAAAGGGGATAGCGTTGCCTTGGCCGTTCAGAATCCTGTAGTTATCCCTCAACATTGCAGGTAAGATCTCAGTAGGAATGGCCCCATACCACTCTTTTCATTTCCAATATCAGAGCCACAACCTTGAGGTACAGTAAGCGATATTACTCAAGAGGGTATTCTTAACTGTTGTTATTGCCATAACAATGATGCAGTTAACCGCTTGTTCCATTAGTATTAGAAGTGGCAAAAACACTCAATCATATGTAATGGTGAAATGTAGCCAGTTTGTAAAGTGCTAGTTCTTTACACACTGAACATCTCAGTCAAATCTGATGCATATAATGTAACGTTAACTAGACTGATTAGCAGCTTCATTACTATAGAAATCTGTTGACATTGCTGGTTATATCAATGGCAAAGTGATATTTACAGTAATGATGCCTATTTCATTGTATTCTTAGTTTATTGGGACTGTATTCTTAGTTTATTGGGATTTGAGCACAGGTGGAGAGCCTATTTTGACAAATAAATGCTTTGTCTGAACTACCTGTTGTATAATATCTGACGATACTGATTCCAGCCAGATAGTATAGTATATTTGTTTATTTTACTATACCGGTAGTTTGTTTTTCAGCTATAAAATGGTGCATTTATATAGCGCCTTTATCCAAGGCGCTTTACAGAGATTGTGCATTACATTCACCCATTCATACACCGATAGCAGCGGAAACCATGCAAGGCACCAACTAGCACATCGGGAGCAATTAGGGGTTCAGTGTCTTAAAGTGGCTTAAAATGCCTCCACACTGCTGAGTGCTGAGCTGATGACAGCTTTCACTGAGTGGCTGCTGTTCACATGATAGCAAGTTGTCTTTATGGCATGTCATGTCGTTGCTTAAAGTGAGCTTACAAGCATTTACACTGAGACTTAGGCCACTATTTGACAGTAATGGATGAGGCAGACCGACAGTAATGGATGGGGGGGCACCTTGTAGTGAATTATCGTCCTTAAGAAGAACAGCAAACTAAAGTTGCGTTATCTTTGTAACTAAAAGTGTATATTCATTGGTCTCACACTTCGATTCGATTATGATTCACCTGTTAACAGTTCCAATCAATACTATGATGCATCTTGATGGAACTCAGCTGTCTATATATTTATATTTCTTCCAGTTAATACAATCAGTCAAATACGGTACATATGAATGCCTGTTTTATTTATAAGTCCAAATGGACCCACGTTGTCAGCTGAGAGACATATAGCAGACCTACAATCTCATGCACATTGTGACATGTTGTGAACGTCTAGAATGCCCTTGTTACTGCGGTGTTCACATATTGACTGATAAATGTGGTGAGAATGTCTAATTTGAAAATACTGGCTGACTTTTTATGACTTGTTGACCTCAGCCTCCCTCTGTCCCTCAGAGGGAGCGAGACATCATGTTAGCATGTTGCTAACATAGCATCACAGTCGACTGTCGAATGCAATGTTCCCATTGGGAATTCAACAATAATTGTATATGTTGCGTTCACAGGCAGATTAAACGATGCAGTCTACCATTCATTGACAAAGGAAGCCAGCGACATGACGTTGCAAAGGCGCAACGATGCATGTAGCTGCTCCAAATCAACTCGCAACGTGTTTTTGCATCGTTTCAACTGTCCTTGTGAACGCACCATTAGACTTTATAATCGATTATGTCATGCCACTGGGTCGATGCAGAATCGTGCACACACAGCCGCATCACGATGCATCTAATGAAATGGTGCGTTCACACGGGCAGTTGAAACGATGCAAAAATGCGTTGTGAGTTGATTTGGAGCAGCTACATGCATCGTTGCGCCTTTGCAACGTCATGTTGTTGGCTTCCTTTGACAATGAATGGTAGACTGCATCGTTTAATCTGCCCCATGTCACTCGCTCCGCGCTGCAGTATTTCAGACTCATGACTAGCTCGCTACTGGAAGCACTAGTAGCCTCGGGTTGCAGCGCCATATAGATGAGAGAGTTGTGACAACTCTGTTCACTTCATGAGGCCAGTCCAATGGTGGCTCTTCTACATAGACTTCTATTGGCGAAGTGCTAGGCGAAGTGTGACAAGTCCTGGACCGGAAGTTGGCAGAATGCACTGGACTCGTGCAACAGCCCAGCTTTCCCTTTTATTTTAGGCAAAAACTACTTTCTGGCCTTGACAGCCCATACATCCAAACAGAAATGTCCTATCTGATTGTATTAAAATGACGTTAAACCACGTTAAACTCACTGCCACTCGATTTGTCACTCACTCGCCTCTATTGATGCTAACCACTTTCTAGTCCAACAAACTGATGCTACTACTAGTTTATTATACTACTGTTACTCCATTTGCTTGACAACATGTTGCAATGCGACACGCTGTGAACTTGTAGATCTGTTTGTAGTTCGGCTATTTTCAACAAAACAAAATACATTCATTACTTAATTAATCGAGGCAAAAGTTTGAAATCGTGATTTTGATTTAAAGGCATTTCGCCCAGCCCTACATCATGCATAAATAGATATCTCATGTAACAGTTTGCAGAATTGCAGTACATTTCAAGCAAACTCAATACAAAGACTGTTAACTGTGAGTGGACGACCCAATTAAGCATTACACTTGTTTACAAGAGGGTTCAATTCATCAAAACATTTAGAGACGTACAAATACACTTCTATATAGTCAAAGAACAGAAAGCATTTGAGTGCCTGCCCAACAGGGAAGAGTCTTACATTTTTCAATTGAGATCAAACTGTGTGTGTGTGTGTGTGTGTGTGTGTGTGTGTGTGTGTGTGTGTGTGTGTGTGTGTGTGTGTGTGTGTGTGTGTGTGTGTGTGTGTGTGTGTGTGTGTGTGTGTGTGTGTGTGTGTGTGTGTGTGTGTGTGTGTGTGTGTGTGTGTGTGTGTGTGTGTGTGTGTTTTTGTTGTGCCAGTTACTCTGAAGGCCTGCAGATGCTGCTTAGCTCCATAATGGTGTCTAATCCCCAGGAGAGACCTGACATCAACTGGGTTCTGGACCAGGTCCAGGACCTGCAGAGTCGCAGCCCTAACACAGAAACAAATATGGTCTGATAGAACCCAGTGTGCTAGACGAGGGTGAAAGTAGCCTTGGAATGAGAACTTTGCACACCCTGAGTTTGAAAATATCTATTTTCTTTTTTTTATATATAAATTATTGAAGTCTGATGTAGTCAACTTGGGTACATATTTTCATCCAGTTTGGAGATATTGGCAAGAAGTGAGCATTTCACCACACTTGGCTGTGGTTTGTTGAGCTTGTGTGAAACCACTGATTCTTTGAAAGAAACATTAAAAATTTAAAACTGTTTACATTTGAAACAGTCAAGACTGAGGAGTGCAAGGCCTTATGAAGACGTGTTTTTTTTTTAATTGAATGTCACTGATAACCCAAAAATATATTTTTAGTTCAGAAACTGATTACCAAAAAGCATTGCCAAACTTTCCAATGGATGGAAACTGCCCCAAATATGATCCACATGCTTAGAGGATATTATAGGGACCATTTATTAGCTGGGAATTTCTTTGGTTTACTGCCTTTTCGCATTTTGCATCCCTCTTGCAGTAATGCCTGTGTAATTACAACTATGAAAATATGCCTGTACTTAGAGAAGCTCAGAATCCACTGTTGATTGATCCTCGCCTGCAATGCTGCATTTGAACACACTGAGGTGCTCCACCATCACTGTGTGGCCCCTTTCATTTGTCAGTCAATGTCATGTCTTTGTGTGTAGCATGTCTGAGCAGTGAGCAGGGTCACTGTTTTGACAGCACAGCAATATGACAGTGAGTTGGAGTGAAATGTACAGTAACCATCATGTCAAAGTTTTATTGAACGGATACCACTGGATCCACTTTTATCAGTAGATGATCTGTCACACATCTGCTACTGTTACATTGTAACATTTTACCGCACTTTTTTCCAATTCCTAACATTTTGGGTGGCCTATTATTTGCTTGAATCTGTAAAGAGAAAGTTTTTTTCTTTTTTTTTTAATTGTTCTCTCTCAGGAACTAGTTTTCTGAGTAAATAGTATACGTTGAAGGAAGATTCTAATGGTACTTTTTTTGTTTTTAAGGAATGCTGTTTACTGTTTGGGGCATTTAATTGCAATTTAATTAATGTAGAATGAATGTTTATTTGCATAGCTTTTTACTGCTACATGTCGTTTATTGGAATAATTATGAATACTGTGCAAATATGCAGTGTTTTTAAATTACATATTGATGTCTGTATTTTGTACAATGGTTAGTGCCTCACAAATGCAATAAATAGACAGTAGGTTATTAAAGGACAACTTTCGTTTTTTTCAACCAAGGTTCATGTTTTAGGTTGTTATTAGAGTTAGAGAAAGTAAAAGGTGAGTGTAATTTCTTTTTCATTTGCTGCTTTCTTTCGTTTTAGGGATTTTAGCTGTCTTTGACAGGGGGCGGGGGCATTTGAGCACGGGGCTAAATATGTATTTCTTTACAAAATGTTATAGCGATTTATTTTTTTATTCTTTACTATAGTCCTACTAGACCCCAAGAAATGACATTTGGCCACAAAATATCACAGGATCTACTGAATGTGTCAAACTGGCATATTGAGCCTATGACACAGTGTGGCTTCCCCAGTAGGCTACCTTCACATTCAGTAGATTCTGTGATCTTCTGTGGCCAGATGTAATTTCTTGGGGTCTAGTAGGACCATAGTAAATAATAAAAAAACGAAAAGAAAGCAGCAAATGTAACACTCATCTTTTACTTTCTCTCATAACAACCTAAAACATGAACCTTGGTTGAAAAAACGAAAGTTGTCCTTTAAGAAGAGTATACTGTATTGTGAGATCCATCAATATACTGTAAGTGATTCTACCACCATTTTGATCATGCAGAACAAAAATTAAGACATTTAATATTGTTTAATCAATAACAATGTCATTTTATTAGTTCTTAAAATGCTAATGTAGCAGTGTTGGAAATGTTTTAGTTGTTATATTTAAAACATTTATTTTCAATAATGTTACACAATCATGTCAAGTGCATTTGATTATGCAACTTTTATGTTCATCAAAAACATAATTTCATATGTAAATTACTTGAATGATGAAAAGGATTTGGTTCATATCTTTTAGGTGACTCTTCCCACCTAAAAAAGTGACCCTAAGTGATTCTAAGTCCCAATTACATTTAGTCACATTAAAATCTTTAATCATGTTAATTACGGTGTTTATCTATTTATTTTAATGCACAAGCTGTGTGTGTGTGTGTGTGTGTCAGTCAACTTTTAGGGTCACTCAGATCAATGTGACGTCGTACCACACTTCCCTCTCTAATCATTCTCAGAGGTAACGCTTACCCTGACGGGCACATATACATGAGAATGACCAATAATAAACCGGCTTCATACTCGCACACCAAAATTTACAGTCCACATGTTTTCATACACGCGAGCGAACCGCTAGGATTCATTACACTTTCATTAACGCTATCAGCAACAGCACACTAGACCCACCTACAGTATATCCCCCAGACTCCCCTGGGATTGGGTTTAGGATGGAGGCTGTGTGTTTATGGGCTCAACGACACACACCGCCCCCACCTTTATATTTACCATCATCTGCCTGTGAGGGTCTGAAATGATGTCATGCAACACAAGCGCAAGGTCAACTCAATGTTCGCCCACATTTTAGCACCCAATTTCACGTGCTGTTTCTTTGTCATACAGTTATTAAGGGGGATGCACTGGCAATTTGGACGTTATGTGTGGGTTTTGATCGTATGCCTCGCCACCTTCACACACGCGCACATACACATGTGTGCATACATACTGCAGCTCTCAAGCCATAAACCATCTGTATGCTTTATTGATTTGGCGATGAATCAATTAGTGAATTATTTAATTAGCCAAGCATTATGGGTCAGTTCTGAGCTACTCTCACCCTGCAGTGTTCTTAGGTCCCTTTAAATCATTGTGTGTGTGTGTGTGTGTGTGTGTGTGTGTGTGTGTGTGTGTGTGTGTGTGTGTGTTGAATGCACTGTAACTAATATTTCTGTTGAAGCATCTGTTGGCTTATCTTTAGACCTCTGCCATTTTACAGAAGAAGAGTACAGAGCTGAGACAGTTTGCTATTGGAAGCATAGAACATTTTAAATGCATATCCATGCCAGTGATCCTGCCATCCTGGGCACTCCTACTCACTTCAAGCTTTATGCAAGCAGTACCCAGAACTTTTTCTGTCAATCAAGGACCAAATTAACCTTGGCTGTATTGAGAGAGAGAGAGAGAGAGAGAGAGAGAGGGAGGAATATGGACATTTTGCCCACTCCACTGTGGATGAGTTATGACTTCTTCTTATGGATGGGGAGTTGCTTTTTTCCAAGACCGACTTTCTTTGAACTCATTAATTCTGGGGAGTGTTTGGGTTAAAATGCATAATGAGTTCATTAAGGGGTATTGGCGTAATCAGGAAAGGTATTGCCTTAATTACTGGCACAGCGCCAGGCCTATCCATTCACTGTGAGCTCGGCCACCTATGCTGTCTACAGAGCTCGCTAATTTAATTAAGTGTACAAAATGCTACACACTAACGTCGCCCTCGGGGGCAATTATGGCACGAGAGATTGAAAGATCTCCGCCGGGGGTATTTTACTTACTGGCAGGAGATTGCCTGTGTCAGTTAGCTGATTGCATTGATTATATTGATTTGTAACAGCTTTTCGGGTAATTTCATCTGCAAAGGTGAGAGCAACACGTTGGCCTGGAGACTTTTTTATTTATTCCTTCTTTATTTAGAACCTGGGCTGTTTTGCCAAGTGATTAGATGAAAGTGGAGCTCAACAATAAGTCTTTTAAAGTGGGATATGGGGAGGGGAGGTGGGGGGGATCGATAGTTTTTATTTGCCATGTAAGGTCAGAACAGGTTGGATGTTGTGATTTTCTTTCTAAAGGCATCACAAGTATTTCACCTCTAGTTGCCTCATTGTGCTGAAAGTTGAAACAGCAAGAAAGTTGTCAGCAGAACCAGAACAATATCATATAGGCACATACAGTATTTTCATCTAATGCACAGGAACCATGCTATAACACACAATGCTAGACATGTATCGTTTTCCATCCAATCCTGGACTTTATTCACCATGTGTTCGTTTTAATTCCCCTTACTATTCTTTGTACGATTTTAGAAGGATTGCGTCTCAAGAAACCTGTATCGGTCTCTTGGTGATGTCCAGACTTAAAGGCAAGCCTAAAGTCATGTACCACCATTTTTTGGCCCTTTACTGTTTTCAGCATCATATGCACTTCACGAGAGTGTACAAATGTATAACCAACATTTTGTGAAATATCAGTTTTTCTTTTTACTGTGTAGCCTACGCAAACAGTCATGGTTAAATGAGAAGATTATAGCTGCAGCAGGTTAAATGATTATAAGAATGACTAAATTCCAAGGCGCTTTACATAGATTGTGCATTACATTCACCCATTCACACACACATTCATACACCGATTGTGGTGGAAGCCATGCAAGGTACCAACCAGCACATCGGGAGCAATTTGGGGTTCAGTGTCTTGCCCAAGGACACTTTGACGTGTAGACAGGAGGAGCCGGGATTCGAACCGCCGACTCATGGATCATTGGACGACCTGCTCTACCTCTTGAGCCACAGTCGACTACATTTATTCATTCATGCACAGGTTAATGCATTCCTTCCAATTCCAAGTTCACTTCCCGTGGTTCTGGAAAGAGGATTAAAGGAACAGAAATGTTTGAACACCACAACCTTTGCTCGGCATGACAAAGACAACGGCGGGGCTAATAGTTTGATGAGCAGTTAATCAGTGTAGATTAGGAGAACGAGATGATGCGGTAATCCAGGGGTGGCGTGGTCATTAACGGCAGCCAAAGACAAGCGAATTAGCTGATTAAACAAGTCCCCGCCCAGCCAATGGGCAGGAGGCAGCAGGGGAGGACAGGGGTGATTGATGGATGAGGGGTGGAGGGGAGCGTTTATGTAGCTTGCCAGTAGAGTTGTCGCAGAATGAGTGAAGTGTCTTCATCAATTTGGAACCATTACCATGTCAAAGGGAGAGGATGGTGCTTAAAGTAGGGGGAGGAGTGGAGTGCTGTGGCCATCTGCATACCACAATCTTATACATTTTCTCTCTCTCACACACACACTCACACACACACACACACACACACACACACACACACACACACACCGTGCTGCCTCTTCCTTCCCCCTCCCCCTTGGCAGGCCAGTTTACCGTAAGGCTGTTTAATTTTCCTGAAATAGGGCTGTGACAGCTGTGTCATGCTGATGAGATGGCGTTGGAGAAGAGTGGCAGCCTGTCAGAGCCTCGGCCTCATCTGTCTCCATGCCGCTGCTGCTGGCCAGCCCCTCAGTCTCCTTCTCTTCTTCTCATCCCAGAGGGCACAGACCACACTTTGTCCAAACAAACGCCATTTGACACGTTGTGATAAACAGCAGGTATAGCCTAGGCTCGAGGCAGGGCAGTCGTCTGGGAGTTGGAAGGTTCCCGGTTTGATCCCCTGCTTGTCCTGGCATTCTGTCCAGGACAGGTGTCCTTGAGCAAGAAGACGTTGAGCCCCTAACTGCCTGGGGACTGGGGGAATGTGAGGCGTACATTGTAAAAGTGGTCGGAAGGCTACATTGTGTGTGTGTGTGTGTGTGTGTGTGTGTGTGTGTGTGTGTGTGTGTGTGTGTGTGTGTGTGTGTGTGTGTGTGTGTGTGTGTGTGTGTGTGTGTGTGTGTGTGTGAGTGCGTGAGTGCGTGCGGGTTGGGGGAGGGTGCTTGGTGTTGGAAAGGACAGAAGTAATAACCAAGAGCTGTTTTTTATTTCACCTCTATTGATTAGTTATGGTTCCCTGTATCATCTGACCTGGCTCAATTATGCCAATTGGATAGCACAGTGATGCTGCAATACAAGCATGTAGGAACAGTCAAATGAAACGGAGAGAAAGACAGACATGGTGAGGTGTGTGTGTGTGTGTGTGTGTGTGTGTGTGTGTGTGTGTGTGTGTGTGTGTGTGTGTGTGTGTGTGTGTGTGTGTGTGTGTGTGTGTGTGTGTGTGTGTGTGTGTGTGTGTGTGTGTGTGTGCGCGCATGTGTGCATGTGAGCTGAGCTCTCAGTGGAGCTGAGAATAGGTATTAAAAGCAAAGACAAAGTAGCCGAAGGGAGGAAAATGCCCTGTTGGGAGAATAGGCGTCACTCAGCATGTATTACTCAGGAGAGAGGACAGCGATTGAAATGTTAGTGATGTCATTTCCACCTGTCATTCATGTTGGGATGGGATAAATGTGGAGCCATTACATAAATGAGATGTTGGCGTGAGCCTCTCTATATGCAGGCACATGTAAATAAATAAAAACCTCTTGAATGACCTGTTCCTCTCACTTCACATCTTAAGATGCAATATGCATGCAGGCTGCATGTCCAGCGTGTAACAAACCTACAAGCTGAATTTCCATCAGTCCCAGTTTGTAACTGTCAAATGCATATTATGATTGATATTATTATTAGAGTAAATTGGCCTTCTATGACAGATCATGTTGTCATCTTCACTTTTGAAACATTGTTATTACCATGTTATTTATTATTGTTTTTGTTATTAATAACAATAATAAATTATTTCATTGCTGTCCGGAAGAAACCACCTAACTAAGGTTTTTGATTGTTTTGCATGAATAAATGCTATTGAACATCCTTTTTGTCTGTGTTGGTTAAAAAAATATTGAACCAATTAAAGAGTGCTTAAAAATCACACCCATGTGAACTGAGTGGTGCAACTCCCCCCCCCCCCTCCTCTCTCTCTCTCTCTCTCTCTCTCTCTCTCTCTCTCTCTCTCATATTAGCAGGCAACAGTACAGCACTATCTCTCTCTCTGTTTCTGAGACAGCGCCCCTGCTGGTACTAATAGTCATACTCGTGCTCATTAACACATACATAGGCGG
>NC_139699.1:29625157-29852657 GCF_964188405.1 Protomyctophum parallelum
TTAGTGTCAAAGTGTCCTTGAGCAAGACACTGAACCCCTAATTGCTCCTGATGTGTTGGTTGGTGCCTTGCATGGTTTCCGCCACCATCGGTGTATGAATGAATGAATGTGTGTGTGAATGGGTGAATGTAATGCACAATCTATGTTAAGCGGCTTGGATAAAGGCGCTATATAAATGCACCATTTAGTTGCGACAGAACAATGTGCCTCAGTATAATTGAGAGTTCTACCATTGACGGTGGTGACATTGTCATTTACGATAAACATACTGATAAACATCTAGTTTATGATAAACATCATGATAAACATCTAGTTTATCAGTAGGAGAAGCAGCTCTATTCAAGACAATTAGACACCAGACAAAGAAAAACGAGCTCCCTGACCTCTGGCCTTCTAGCTATAAAAACAGAAGGAGTATAATGATGAAGGGAAGGAGCAGGGAGGAAATAAGTGACTGTGCGGTGGATGATTGTATTATGAACCACCCCAAATAAGAAACATTCCATGTTCATTTCAAGGAAAAGTTATCAAAGTGTTACTACATGATAGCCATAACATTTTGTAAAACATCCAGTGACTCTATAGTCTTATGGAGATGATCAGTGCCGGTAACAAAACTATACACCCACTCCTGACATCATGCCTCGTGACATCACGCCTCGTGACATCATGTCTCCATATATGGCTGTCTTCATATATGAAGATCACGACACTGACCTCATCAAACCCTGGATAGCCATACATGGAGAAGACTGGATCATTCATCACCTAGATCTGCATATATGGAGCCAGCCTGCAACTCTACATCTGACCTCAAATTTACTTAGATCAATATATATGGAGCTGACCTGTTCTGACATCCATATGTTGATCCTTCTTCTTCGATGTCTCCCTTTTGACTGATACCTGTCCATTCAAGAGGCCTGAAAATTAAGGCCCGGCCCGGCCCTGTACACTCAAGACACTGCCCCCGCTGCCACCCTTAGATCTCCATATATGGAGTTGAACTGTTCTGTCCATTTTGTCCATATGTTGATCTGACCTCATCAAACCCTGTACACTCAAGACACGCTCCATATACATTCAATATACATTCTGCCATCACCCAGGCGGATGCGTGCACGCAACCTCGCCCTTTGAGGTCGCTTCTCACCCTCAGGGCGTCTTACTGGTTATTATTACCAGTAAGACGCCCTGAGGGCAAGAAGCAACTTCGCCCTTGCATACATGTACGCATCCACCTGGATGTGTACATCCATATATGGAGCGTGTCTTGAGTGTATAGGGTTTGGTCAGATCAACATGGAATATCAGAACAGGTCAGCACAAACATGTACTTTCACGTCTCCACCAGGCCAAAAGTCATGGCAGAGATTATGTTTTGCATCCTGTCTGTCTGCCCGCCATTCTGTCTGTGGACAACTAATCTCTATGATGGCATGATGGCAGCGAAACTGCACACACACTCCCTGGATGCCAACATTTTTACATGGGCCTGTTATAGCACCGCCAGGAGGCAGATCTTTGCTAAACACATTTTTTTACATACTCCTACAAACTTTGTCCACACATCACACAAATCGGTACACAGTATCATCATTAAACGAAACAGGTCTTTCAGATTTGTCATACTCCATCCTGATTGGCTAAAATTGGCTTCCAAAGTTTGCAAGAGTTCTCAGTTTTTAACAAAATGCTGCAAATCATGAACGCAACTTCTGCTTGCAGTGAAACTTTGCACGCACATTCGCACTACACTGAGTGACCCTTTTTTGCAAAAAAAGTTAAATTATATTACTCCGACAATTTTTGTCCAAACATCACACAAATCGGTACACATTATCTTTATAGTCAATGATCAAGACAGAACCGTCCAATTTTTCATACAATTCTGAACATTGCTGGCCATCAATAACCTACTTGATCTGTTGGAGACCTGTTCTTTGAGGAGCACTTTTGTCTAGTCTTTTGTCTTAGTTCTTTTGCTATGCCTTAAGCAAAGTCAAACTAATTGAGGACCAAGATCTGGCTACTACCAGATGTGTAAAGCCCAAATTGACTATGTTGCATATTTTTTGATAAATGCGATGCACTGCGCATTCCATCACATTTCTTACTTGTGAAAAAAACCCCTGTTATTTTCATCAAGCAACACAGTCGTACAACGTATACATTGAGCTTTAATGGGATCTGTTTAGTCTCCATGATTTAGAAGGCGTCAAAATGACCCCACTCTGTCACACGTTTGGTGACATTTTGATCAATTGAAAGCCATCACAAAAAAACGCAATACTGTGATTTACCTCTCTAACAATTTCAGAGATTGACAAATCCTAACACCACTGCATTTGTCTATTGACAATGTCAACTGGCAAATCGATTCATTTAATTTTGGGAATGTTGTGGCAGCAAAGTGTGCGTGTGCGTGCGTGCGCGCGTGTGCGTGCGCGCGTGTGCGTGTGTGTGAGTGCGTGTATGTGTGTGTGTGTGTGTGTGTGTGTGTGTGCAAGCATCATTTTGCAATGACCTACTTTTATTTTCAGACAATAACTATCTGCCTGCAGCTTGCTGCTCACTTCCTTTTCTCTTCTCCTGCTCTTATATGCTCAGGCTGAATAGACTCAATAGAGAACAAAGTGCTCTTGCCTCACCTAACCTCGGGTCACCAGGCTTTACATCGTACCTGTGGAAAGCCAATACTATTCTATTTCATAACCTAGCCTGCCTACTCGCACATGCACACAGACCGTTTCCGTATCTGCTGATTCTCTAGACCAGATGTGCAAACTGGCAAAGCAAGTTGCTCCTAGTCACGCTCAACTCAGCTGTACCGACTGGAGACAACAGCATAGCTGTAAATTAAATTGATTTTTTAAATAAAGAATAGAATAAAATAAGAATTTGTGAGATTTGTTAGTTATGTCTCTGCCGGCAGACGTACAGTACAGGCATTATGCTTTCGGTAAATAAAATGAATAAATAAATGGCTCAGGGGTAGAGTGGCTGGATGGCAACCGCAAGGTTCCCAGTTCAAACCCGGGATCCCCCAGAGTTAGTGTCGAAGTGTCCTTGAGCAAGACTCTGAACCAGGTTGGTGAGCCATGGTTTCCTCCGGCATCGGTGTATGAATGTGTGTGTGAATGGGTGAATGTAATGCACAATCTCTGTAAAGTGCCTTGGATAAAAACATCTAAATGTACCATTTACAGGTTCATCAACTGTTATAGTTATTCACCAACAGAACAATACCAACTGGCATACATACAGGAAGCTCTCAACTTGCAAAATGGCAGTCTTTTATGCCCAGCAGTTGGAGACAGTGAGCCTGGACTATATAATTTACAGGGGTGTATTCATGAGATATATGAGATAGCATACCATAATTACATAAAGCATACAATAAATATTTAAATAAATAACCTTAAACCATACAAGTATTAAAAGTCTACATAAACGATAAACGTTATATAATAAGTACTTCACACTACAACTTAAATAAGCAATCACAACAGCACACCATAACTCCCCTTTGCTATCTTGACATGGTCCAGCCCAATCTTTACTAAAACACACAGGCAATTGTTAGGCATAATTCAATCAAACCTCAACAATAAAACTCCAGATTATTGCACTTCTCAAACATATAGCACCTATAACCCACATTGACCTTATGCGCACAAGGTGGTAACTAGGTGCAATTTCCCATTGACAGCCCATTCATCCAAACAGAAAAGTCCTATCTGATTGTATTAAACAAAGTCAAACTCCCCAACATTACAGCTGTATGAAAGGCTTGAATTATCCTATTTCTATCTGCAAAGTGTTTCATAAAAATCAGAGTGTCAGAGTTTGGAAGCGCTCGTTATCAGTAAAGCAACCCCCTGCTGCCTCCTTTATTTTGTGCAAATTGAAAACACAGACACACAGACATTTCTTGACAGGAAGTAATATGTCTACAGAGAATTTTTAGGAAACAAACACTGCAGATAGAAAGAGGATAATTCAAGCTTTTCGTACAGCTGCAATGTTGGTGAGTTTGACGTTGTTTAATACAATCAAATAGGGCTGTCAATTGCACCTAGTTACCACTTTGCTGGCAAGATGGCAGCAGTGTGCAGCATAAGGTCAATTGCACTTGCCCATCATGATTAGTTGATTGCCACACCCCAAACCTTTCTTTGTCTCCCCAGGTGGAACTCATTGGCTGCATGAGTGGCCATCTCAGCCAACCAGGAAACAATGCATTCAATAATAAAAATGACTGCAAAATACGCTGTGCAAGTTACTAAAGTGCCAATATGCTGTGCAAAATAAGAACCTCTCTGTTACATCTTCCTCGTGGACCTACTTGCGTATTACAGCAGTGTCAGTCTACTTTATGTGGGTTATGCGGTTGTCACGCATGACTGACATTTTGTACCTACAGTAATATGTTGCTGACTGAGAATGTTGTCCGTGTGAATTTTGTGGAAAAGTGGCGATATTTCACTTAACACACTTTCTGCCAAAACTTTCAAATGGATATGAAACTAGAGGACAATATGGCCGGGTTTCCCAAAGAGAACATACGCAGGGAGCTTACATGTGGTCCTTACATGCGGTCTTCCACGACATGTCCCTTACGTCGCAGGTGTTTCTGAAAGGTGCACGTAAGCGCCTCTCTCAAAACACGGCAACACCTCCAAGCGAGTGCATGCCTTTCATCCGACGGAGCATTGGTCCGAACGACAACCTACCTCCTCCCTCACCCTAACCCTAACCTCCCCCGGGGCAGACACCTAAACCTAACCGCAACCCTCTCCCGACCCGCAGCGCACCTCGGAGCAATGCTCCTTCGGAGCAATGCTCTGTCGGATGATAGTACGCCTCCCCCTCCAAGCAGACTCAAGTCCTGCCAATAAGGCAGAATAAGAGATGCTTAGTTATATCCCCTCCTTCGACTCCATGTAATGTCCTCAAAACCAAATAGCGACGGAATCGCCAAAATTTTACCATATGCCCCTGAAATTGGCGCTGTGATTGGCCGTTGTGATTGGCTGGGAGGTGTGCCATTCTGCGCTGTGATTGGCTGAGCATCGCATAACGGTTAATTGTGCCACAGGCGACACACGTTATATAAGTGGCAGATATTCCGTGCTAACATTTTGAGGACCGAATTGGTGCAGAAATGTGTAAGTAGGTTACGTATCTATTAACCTACTCAAGTAGGTTTTACCGACAGAGGGGAGACGATAGAGGACAGAGCCTGGACCCTCCTTCGCCTGGGTGAAATGTACTCACAATGTACTCAACCAAATTAGCCTCATTCAACAAAGGAAAGAAAAAAAAATCGTCATATCCCCAAACGGTTATGGACTTAGTTAAACGAACATTTTCAAAACAAATGTATTTTATAAAGTGCTTCATGTGTCAAACACAAACTACGGTAAAAAAGCCAAGATAGAGTGTTTTAAAAAAGGATTTACATTGACTGACAATGATCTGTCTAGCATGTGTTTGTTCAAAGAACAAGTTCTCTGTGACCTTATCAGGTAAAGTAAAAAAAGAAAGAAAAGCAAGCCGTCCATTTATCTCTGTCTGTGTGTGCATGCGTGCGTGTTTGTGTGTGTGTGTGTGTGTGTGTGTGTGTGTGTGTGTGTGTGTGTGTGTGTGTCTCTCTCTCTCTCTCTCTCTCTCTCTCTCCCCTCTGTATGTCTCTAAAGGGGCTTATGTCTCCCTTTCCTTAGTAACCTTTGGTTAGTGTTAAGAGGTAAATTGGGCAATAAGAAGACATTACCTGAGTGCTAATGGCTGTGGGTGATTAACTCACAACGGAATACAAGGCAGAAGACATGCTATCATAGGCAATAACCATCACCTTCAAAGTAGCAATTACCCACAGCTTGAACGTCGATTAACAGATTTGAGAAGTCCTTGTATTTGTACTAGCGGGATGTACTAATGGTTATTTTGTTTAGTTTTTTTTACTGGGAATTGTAAGCCTATACGGTATGTTTGTGTCTACATTGTTTAAAGGAGAATTCCATACTAAAAGGCTTTCATACCTTTCTTTGTAGTTGTTACGTCCCCACCAAAGAGGTCCAGGTGTTATTTTGTGCAAAAGCTCCTTATTGGCTATTGCTGAAAATAGACGATCTAGATATCTAGAAGCTTGTGTACCTTCTATTCTCGCCCCAGATTAGGGACGCTAGGGTTCATGTGGAGGAGGAGGAGTTCATGGGAGGAGGTGGCGACTAGCGGAGATCTTCAAAGGACTTGATGGTTCTGAATATCCTCATAAGTGGATAGATAATGCATGGTGGCGAGGGCCAGCGAGATAGCAGGGTGAAAGTAATGATGTCTTGTTGTGACTGATAAGCCGCGTTTATCATTTATCGCCCGCAGCTGTGCACAATGGGGCCCTTGTATGAGGGACAGTAAAACATAGGGCTGTTGGAAGGACCCATTAAATGGTCATAAAACTCACACCAGACCAGATTATGTTGAAAGGAATCTTTTGTTACCTGTGTGGAAAAAATAAACAGGTGAGCCTTTAATTGCCATGGAGATGGGAGAGTCAAAGGGCTGGAATTTACTAATTTAGATTAGAAATAATTTCTGGTTGTGTTTCACCCCTCAACATGTGCATGGTGTGAACGTTATGTATTCTTTTTCAGTATATTTAAAGTATATTTAAATGTACCGATTAAGAAGTACACATCAGTATTCTTACCGACCTCAGCACTCAGTTGACCAAACAGCTTGGCTTCTACTCTCTGTTCATAAACTGATAGACAAGAAGAGATTCACATCCCATGGGTTAGATGTCATATGGCAAAGCTCAATATTAGTTAATAAATGACGAGCATGGGGAATGTGAGACTGAAAGAGTCCTGAAACTCTAATAAATTACCTTTATCTCCTTAATGAGGCGACATTAATTTGGGTCTCAAGGTCTGGCGCGGAGAGCAATTTGATTTATCGTCAGGCTCTACCAGTGTGGGAATTAGTCTAATTACTATAGAGAGATGGAGAGATGATTCTCGCTTCATAGAAAGCCCATTGTGCACCCAAACCATTTATCAGAGCCACACATGATGGAGCACATTGTGAAAGCCACGGCCTGGTGGGAATGCTCAGGTGTGGATCCTTAGGGGCCTCAACAGCTACAGGTGCATGGAGTCACAAGCCTAAACACACACACACACACACATGCGCACACACACGCGCACACACACACGCACACGCGCACACACACACACACACACACACACACACACACACACACACACACACACACACACACACACACACACACACACAGAGAGAGAGAGACACACGCATTTATGAATCAACATGAATATGTAGTCTAGGAGTCAGCAGCCCTTTTTTTGTCAAAGTTATTTTTAGAAGTTTCACAGAACATGAACTATCACTCTCAAATTCTACAGTATTTAACAACGGTTCTTGTTAGCACCTGATTTTTTATTTTATTTTTTAACTCTTGAATGTTCCCTAGTAACATGGAGGGTCTTCTCAAAAGGCTGAATAAACTGAGTCAATAAAGTGCTGACTTCACCGGCTATATTGGAGAACACACATGAACACACCTTGGTGAAATATATGACACAGCAAACTAGCTGTCTCAAAGTTGTGGTAATGATTGAAAAATATGCCTGTAATTGCTGATAAGCTCTTTAATGTTTCAGTAAACTCCCGTTAGCCGCAAAGTTGACTGACTTAGAATTAATTGATAACCTTTGACTTTGTAGTGCAACAGCTGCAGTCGGTGCTCTCTTTGAACCAAGCTACTACTTCTATGGGAGGTGTGTGCACCGCACTGTGTTACTCTTACTTATGTGTATGCCTACAGCACTCAGATCATGGCCCGGGGCAATAGGACCAGTGCCCAGAGGCCCTTGGCTAGGGGCTCCTGTCCTACAGCACTCAGATCATGGCCCGGGGCAATAGGACCAGTGCCCAGAGGCCCTTGGCTAGGGGCTCCTGTCCTGGAGGAGGGGAGTTGCACCACTCAGTTCACACGGGTGTGATTTTATTTTATACATGGAAATAAATATCATGCAGTAAATAATGTATGGTTATAGATTGTAAATCCTGTATATAAAAACATTCTACAGGTGATAACACACACACACACACACACACACACACACACACACACACACACACACACACACACACAAACAGACACATACCTTACAACTGACATATTGAGCCTACGACACACAGTGTGGCTTCCTCCCAGTAGGCTACCTTCACATTCAGTAGATCCTGTGATCTTTTGTGGCCAGATTTAATTTATTGGGGTCTAGTAGGTCTATATAGTAAATGATTAAAAAAAATCGTTATAACCTAAAACATGAACCTTGGTTGAAAAAAACTAAAGTTGTCCTTTAATTGTTCACAGCACAAAGTTGGGTTCAGAGACCCTCAGCAAAATGAGGAACAGTTTAATTCCACTATTAGGATTTAGAGAGTGCAAAGAATGACTTTTTGGTTTAACCACTAAACCGTATATTCCAATTATTCTTTAAAAACATAGCTGATCTATAAGCTCATAAGTAGGCCTACTGGTTGATAATTAGTCTCACTCAGTAGGCCTAACTTAGGCCTACTCACCTAAGCAAAAGATAAAGGGTATCCTTGGCCTCTGCTCATGCATGCTGCACTCTTGGGGCGCATTCGGAAATACCGCACCGGATTGCACTCACCTAGTTTGCATTGCACAGTGCGCTATTTCCGAACACGCCCCATTGGAATCTTTGCACATTATCCAGATTGTTTTACAGAGCAGTCCTTATATAGTAGCCATGAAAGGCTTCTCTCTAGCCTACTATACTGCTCTCTTGATGATGTGATCTGGAAACCAAGCCTTGAAAGCCTATAGTGAATGCTTTGTTTTACCTATCGTTATTCGGATTGTGTGGTTTCCGTTTAGGCTACATGGGCGGACTAATAGATCAGGAGCAGGACCTCGTGTTGATTTTGGCAAGACGTCAAATTAGATGTCTAATCTCTGACTCGAGATATAACGGTTTACGTCGCGCGAGCCTGCTTTAAGGAGCGTGCATGCATTCAAGTTATTCTAGCCTATATATAGTCTATGCGTGCACAAACGAGGGAACACGGAGAGGCAAGCAAGAGGCGGTGGGGTTTCCAGCATTGATTCAATTTAATTTGTGCGTCTCTGTCAGCGGGCAAGGCGGATGACGGGTTTACCCGTGGCTGCACGGGCTATTTAAATTACTTTCAAATCATAAAAGCAAGGCATGAGGCGCGAGGGGTAGAGGTTGAGAAAAACAGGCCGAAAGCACTCGGCGGCGGGTTCTGATTTCCCTGGAGCAAATTAGCTCTATATCAGAGCAAGCGACAGGCGGTAATCTGCCTGATAGGGAGCCCAGGGTGAGAGACATAGAGGAAGTGCTGAGGGAGGGAGCGAGGGGCGGACCAGCCGGAGTGTGTCACCGCTCCAATCTTCTTGAGGTCAGACGTAACAACCACACAAGCACCTCTCTCTCTCTCTCTCTCTCTCTCTCTCTCTCTCTCTCTGCCTCTCCTCTCTCTCTCTGCCTCTCCTCTCTCTCTCTCTCTCTCTCTCTCTCTCTCTCTCTCTCTCTGGTCAGACATAACAACCACACAAGCACCCTCTCTCTCTCTGCCTCTCCTCTCTACAAACATACTGTGTTTCTCTGAAACTAAACTTGATGAGTCTACTAAAGACCCAGAGATTGAAATAGAAAATTACTCAGTCATTAGAAATGACAGAAACAGGCATGGTGGTGGAGTGTGCATGTATATTCACCAAGATACTGAATACATTACTCGTACTGACTTGCAGCATGATGAAATTGAAACTGTGTGGGTTGAATTAATTTTCAAAAATGCTAAATCGGTATTAGTGGGCACCGTCTATAGACCCCCTGATCAGAATGAGTTCTATGATATACTTGAGGGGTGCTTAGCTGGGGAGGAATGTGTAGAGAAGATCCTGATTGGCGACTACAATACGGATATGCGTCATAAGGAAGCTCCTGTGTTCAAGTCATTTAGTCGGTTTTGTGATCTGCATAGTATCAGTCAGCTAATTACCCAACCCACAAGAGTGTGTGATTCTTCTCAAACTGTCATTGATCTCATTCTGACCTCGGACAAATCCAGAATCTCAAAGAAAGGGGTTATTGTATGTGGGCTCAGTGATCATTTTATGATTTTCTGTACCCGCAAAATACAAAAACTAAAGTTTGACTGTCACAAAACAGTCATATCTAGGGACCTCAAAACCTACTCTAGTGAGGCCTTTAACCTTGAACTGGAGAGTCTGGATTGGTCCGATGTGCTCAGGAGCTCACTAGTCGAAGAAGCATGGCTTGGCTTTAAAACCAAATTTACATCAGTACTAAACATCATGGCTCCTTTGAGAACCGTCAGGGTCAAAACCCGCTCGGAGCCATGGATGAATTCGGACATACTGACTGCAATGAAAGCCAGAGACAACAAATGCTCTGAACTTCTTAAATGCAAGTCCAAACTAGCCAAGTGCAAGCGCTTCGACAGTGATCTCCAAACCAAACTGTGCAACCTAAAAGCCCAGTGTAACAAGCTAAGAAACGGTGTAATTGCCATGACCAAATCAGCCAAATGTAACTTTATCAATGATAAAGCCGAGGAAATCAAAAACAATCCTCGGGAGCTATGGAAGTTACTAAACAACCAACTAGGCTGTGGTCGGAAACTAAAAACCAGGTTTACTAACATAAACATCAAATCGAATAACACCCTCATCACTGACAAACTCGATGTAGCCAACCACTTGAACATCTTCTTTACAAACATTGCAACAAAGCTGGTTAGCAAACTGCCCTCCCACTCTGGGCGTTTTGGTGTAGAGCACATCACAGCCTTCTACAAAAACCTTGGTGTTTGTAAAGATGATTTTAAAATGGCAATGGTAACAACCGAGGAGGTACTTAAAAAACTGAGTGCCCTCCAACCCCACAAGGCCACTGGCCATGACAATATTCCCTCCAAATTTCTCAGAGACTCAGCCTTTTCCATAGCTCCAGTCATCACCCATATAGTTAACCTCTCCATCAAACAGGGACAGGTCCCCCAAGATTTTAAACTGGCCAAAGTAACCCCCTTGTACAAAAAAGGGAGTAAATTAGAACCCGGCAACTACCGCCCTATTTCTATTCTAAGCTCCATCTCGAAAGTGATAGAAAAAATAGTCTATGAACAGGTTGAAAAGTATCTTGCCACTAATAAATTGCTGTACGAGTTCCAATCTGGTTTCAGAACATCCCACTCCACTGACACATGCCTCCTCTATTTGAGCGACCACATCAAACACGAGGTGGATGCTGGAAAATACTGCGGCATGGTCATGCTGGACCTCCAAAAGGCTTTTGACACCGTGAACCACTCCATACTGGTTAACAAGCTTAAAGCTATTGGTTTTGTTAGCACATCAGTGAGCTGGATGCAATCCTACCTGGAGGGGAGAGAACAGATGGTGGAGGTGAACGGAACACTGTCCCCTCCCCTCCCAGTGAGCTGTGGCGTCCCACAAGGAAGCATACTAGGGCCTTTATTGTTCCTAATTTATGTTAACGACATGACTTCAGCTTGTGACTGCAACTTGTTCCTGTTCGCAGATGACTCAGCACTGCTGGTCTCGGACAGGAACAAACTGCAGGTTGAAAAGACCCTCAGCTCTGAACTCGGTAGAATCTGCACCTGGCTCGCTGATAACAAACTATCCTTACACCTGGGAAAAACTGAATCCATCCTCTTCGGATCAAATAGTAAACTCAGCAAGGCAGATGGCTTCTTGGTTAGAGTGGGTGACAATATTATCACACGAAAAGATGAAATTACCTACCTAGGTTCCATCCTGGAGGCCAATCTTTCCGGTGATAAAATGGCCACCAACGTAATCAAAAAAGTCAATCAAAGAACAAGATTCCTTTACAGGATCTCCTCACTGGTCAGCAAAAACACCTTGAAGACCTTAACAGGAGCCCTCGTACAAGGTTTCTTTGACTATGCATCCACCTCTTGGTACCACAGCACCTCAAAGGCCCTTAAAACAAGGCTCCAGACCTCTCAAAACAAACTGGTCAGGCTCCTACTTGGCCTCACCCCCCGAACCCACCTCACCCCTGCCCACTTTGACAGGCTGGGATGGCTTAGGGTCGACGACAGAGTACAGCATCTTGCAATGGGTCTGGTCCACAAGATTCGATACACCACCAAGATACCCATGTACCTGTCTAAATACTTCCTTAATGTAAACGAAGTCCACACCCACAACACCAGAGGGAGTGCAACAAACCATGTACAACCCAGATTCGGCACAAACAAGGGACTAAATTCTTTTCGCTCCTATGCCACCAAAATGTGGAACGCCCTACCAACAGTCATTAAGACATGTGAATCCCTTGACTCCTTCAAAACCGCTCTCAAAGGGCACCTACGGATGGCTGCAATTCGAAACTGGCCTCTGTAAAATCTGAATCCCCCCCACCCCCCCACCCCATTTTCCCTCACTGTATATAGTATCTTTTCCCTTTTTTGCTTCCCATATGATGAATTCCTGTTCTGTTCTTTACCTACAGAGAAATGTCTATTTGTATGTCTCTAAATGTTTGTATGTCTTTAAATGCTTTGATGAATTGAACAATGTGGACCCTGTTGTAAACAAGTGTAATGCTTAATTGGGTCGTCCACTCACAGTTGACAGTCTTTGTATTGAGTTTGTGCTTAAAATGTACTGTAAATTCTACAAACTGTTAATAAAGATTTCAATCAATCAATCAATCAATCTCTGCCTCTCTCTCTCTGCCTCTCCTCTCTCTCTCTCTCTCTCTCTCTCTCTCTCTCTCTCTCTCTCTCTCTCTCTCTGCCTCTCCTCTCTCTCGTAACGGTTTCGTTCTCTCTTTCACTCACTCACTCACTCACTCACTCACTCACTCACTCACTCACTCACTCACTCACTCACTCACTCACTCATCCTCTCTCTCTCTCTCTCTCTCTCTCACACACACACACACACACACACACACACACACACACACACACACACACACACACACACACACACACACACACACACACTAATATTCCCATCGCTAAATTTAGTTAATCTTCTCAGAAATGTAAATGTTATAACTTAATAACCCTCAGATAGCAATATGGATTCGTTGTAGGCCTACAACTTGTCCCAGTAAATTGTTTAGGCCTATAGCTATGTCATGTCACTTTTAGTAAGCGGCTCTGTATAGTCTGGCATTGACTGAGTGAAGTCAGTTTTGAATTTATAGCCTATTTTTATATGGCCTAAAGAAAAATATTTAATTTATGCCTATAGCTGTTTTGGTATACATAAAGTGTTGTGCCAGGCTAAATACCTATAGACTAGCCTATAGGCCTACTCTTTCAGGTGCACCCAACCATGGTCTATCCTACTACAGATGAAAGAAAAATATACTGCACACACATGGTCTCGGTGTTAAATTGCTCTGGCTCATAAATTTTAATTACATTGGTATAACCTTGATATGTGAATAAATCATTCCTTTATTATCACTGATATTGTAGAAATAATCCTTCTTAAAACATCGCCGGTCCTAATATATGACGGATGGACCTAAATGCAGAAGTCCTATAAGATTTAATAGAAATGTCTTGCCAACTTGTGTTGCTCTGAAGTGATTAATAATTCCTGTAAGTATAAAACTTCTCGTTTTTATTGTCGTGAGGTAAAGTACTTGCTATATCTTTAACAGGTTGGTTGGCAATAAGATAGATTTCTAAAATACAATAGCCTTAATCTTCTAATGTACCTCAAAGCCTGGAAACAGTTGAAGGTGTTTGCGGGACAGGGGTTGGACATTACCTCACTCAGAGTGCGTTCTGGGGGAAAAACGAGCGAGTAATTAGCTGATTAGAAGCCCGTCAACAGAAGTCAGCCGTCAGTGCCACAGCTCCAGCCAATCCCATTCCGCACAGACCCACAGGGGTGGGGAATGGACGGCTGATGGAGTGAACCATGCTACCCCTTTAGTTAGTTAAGTTGCTATTTAACAAGAGGTGGGCACGATCCCGCAACCTATCCCTGCATAATAGATATTTTAGATTCGATACTCTGTATCCAAATAGGCTACATTTGGATCGGCCTTTTAAAATGACAGTCTAGAATACAGACAACACACTTTTCTTCTCCCCCTTTGCTAATATTGAGATTGTCTTTTATTTTATTTTATTTTTGAGAAGCGCTCAATTAGGATTTTTTTTCAATGGCTGCAGAATGGTCTGTTGATGTCTTTTTTAAGTTGAGCTGATATGCTCACAAGGACATAAGGAGGAACTTATGAGTTGGTGATTGGAATTGGATTTGCAGTCTATGCGCGCTGACGCACGGCGCAGGTGCGCATCGGAAAAGGTTAACTTTTGAGAACTTCACTGCAACCCTTTACCCTATAATTCTGAGCAAAGCCGTCATGGAGAAATCGAAAAACTTCAGAATTGATGCTCTACTTGCCGATCATGAGACGAACCGAGGCAACCGGGACCACTCCCCGGGTCTAAGCAGCGACAGCCCCGCTGGGAGCCCCGTGTCGTGTCGGCGTGGGGACACTCCATCTCCCCGCGGAACAGCACAACTTCAGACTGGACTCATTCCCAAACCGGGTCTTCTCCATCTCCCGCATCCAGGACTCGCTTCACTGCCACAGGGAGCGATCCCTGGCATGTATCCTTCCCCCATGTACCCAATATCGGCTTTAGGTGGTCAGCATCCTGCTTTTGCATACACCGGGTTCACACACTTAGCACATCCGTATCCAGACCACCTGAAGGCGGCTGCACTGGCAGGCTCTCTCCCGCTGGAGCACTGGATCCGTGCTGGAATCATGATGCCACGTCTTCCCGACTACAGTTGTAAGTAACGAGGCCCAGTGATTCATTTATTTGGAAAAGGTTAAACTATTCAAAATACAATATTCTGTAGACATATTGAATACTTCAATGTGAATTGTGAATGTTGAGAAGAATGAGATAAACTTATAACAATGGCCTGATAATGATTTAATGTATAGCCTATAAATATAGCCGTTTGCCTATAAGCGAATAGCTTATTGCAAATAATGCGTTGACAGGTATGGTTATGATTGTTTGATGACTTGACTTTTGAGGCCTACCGTGTCGGAATGTTAGGGCTTGTTTTTCACTAAATGAAAACGTAGCCTTAAATGATAGCCTATATACCCCATACGTTAACGCATTTATTATTCTTATCAACACCGGAATTATTATTACAATTCTTATATTTTTGTCGTATATATATCATTTTATTATAGCCTATTGATAGACAACACCCCCCCCCCCTTTAACTAAATAGCAGCATTTAATAGCAGCGTTATTAGCATGATATTTTAGGTTTCGTTGGTGTCATATTTGGCGTTGTCAATAATATATTGTAGGCTATATATTTTTTAAATCACATTGTGTAGCAATAGGCTACATTATAGAAAAAATAATCTAAGACAATCTGGGCACACACATTAACAGCCTTTATTTAATTAAAATGTAAAGGCAACTGCCAACATGTTTCGAAAAGTTAATTACACACCATTTACACTTTACCTTTTTACCTCCTGCACCTTGTTGTTCTTGTTCTTGTTCTTGTTTTTAACTGAGGCTACATTTAAATATTTTCATTGCCGTTTGACTCATAGGTGAAGGTCGGCTATGCAATGCTGAATTTGTAATAGCGTATAGTTTTTATGGCCTATATTATTTATAATGTTTGGTATAAATCATGTAGACATGGAAATACAGCAGGCCCTATATGGCTTAGTTCAAGCATATATGTTATGTGACAGTCAGTTTAAGGATGCCAGTTTCAAAATGAGATGATCCAACTTTCACTATAGGTTTTCTGCATGTCTAATTATTTTATTGGAGATTGGCCCTATACATGGTCTAAGCACACTTGAAAAATGTTTGACCCCGATTTATTGCTTAACTGTATGTCATCTTTTAATTTTGGCCTATTTATTTAGCTATAAATGCCAACTCGATGAAAATTGTCTTTGTGTGACGAAGAAACTATAAACAAACACCTAAAACGTTCTGTAGTTCATCAATAAAATCCCAAAAGCGTTCATCGAATTTTCATTAAGTTAATGGCATGCTCGTGTGTTTATGGCCTCTGCGCCCGCTTCTGCCGTGTCCTCTCGTCAACAATAAACTCGAGTAAAGCTATTATAGTTAATGATGGCCCGAGAGCGCGGGCATATGTGTGTGTGTGTGTGTGTGTGTGCGTGTTCCCTCCCACAAATGCATATAGATCTTTCAATGTCCTTGGTATTACATAACTGACAGTCTCAGACAAAATCTTCTTGAACTCATCTTGCCAGAAAGATTTAGAGCTAAAGTAGCCTAATAGTGCAGTGATTAGGTTGGCTACACCAAAAAAAAAATCAGATACAGTAATTGCATACATTTTGTTTCAAGTGCCTGTAGTTCAATTAGCCTACAGGATGTATTCCGCACTGCTTCTCAAAGCGGGGGTCCTTGAGTTGTTTCCAGGGAGTCCCCAGCAAAATAAGCGAGAGTATAGGAACGAAATGGTCTAGGTCTGTAACTATATGGCAGATTCACACTGAGTCCGTTTGATTCAAACTGTTCCCGAATACGATTGCCTGGTCCCCGCTGGCCATGATTCACATTGGCCTTGATTTTTCCTCACCCGAGTATAGGCCTACACCTCATTCACTGTATTCAATGCTTTCACATTGCATCAATCCGTATCCGAGTACCCTTCAATCTACCTCCATGCGGTCCCGGGAATGGTTGCGTGATCCGCTCCCGGGTACGGTATACACAGTTCACACTACCACAACATCTGCCAAGTGGCCCCAAGTGCGCACCCGGGACCATAGTGTGAATATGCCCTTCAGAGTGTACAACTATTCTGTACACTCACTGTGACATTTGAACACACTCAGAATTATGGTCCAAATTAATGAAAACCTTAACTGGGGGTTTGTGGAATTAAGAAGTTTGAGAAGCACTGATGTATATTCCACTTCCCAGTAGCACCACAGTCCGGTCTGTTGGGGAAGTGCCGGAGACCCAGGACAGCATTCACCAGCCAACAGCTCCTTGAGTTGGAGAACCAGTTCAAACTCAACAAGTACCTGTCCAGGCCCAAGCGCTTTGAAGTAGCCACATCACTCATGCTAACTGAAACACAGGTGAGAGAGAGACAGACATTTATTATATTACGGTGCTGCAAAATATATAGGCTAGTCGATCTACAAGTGCTTGTAGCATGGGCTATTTTCAGAGTGCGACACCATCTTACTGCTGACTAAATTAGAGCATCCAAGACAGAGAGAGGCCTCATAAAAGCATTTGTTGACTGCCGTTTCAAAATACCACTAGTGCCAAAATGCTCAAGCTGTGGGAAAGCCAAGAGAGCTTCTCAAACAAGTCTAAACCACACCACTTCGCACATGATTGTCTGTCTAACTCTGCTGCAGAGATTTTACACAAAATGTATTACTATTAATTCAAGCCATTAGTCATAAAAGTCAGGATGAAGTCTTGAATATTATTTATTTCCTGTCACTGAAGTGAAAAGTGTTTTGAATGCCATCAGAGAAAATATCCTAGGTTTTATTTGTTATGGTTAAAGAAACATTGTCTATAATGTCTATCTATTAATGATTCATATTGTAGACATTATAGACAATGTTTCTTGCTGTTAGATGTATTCATCCAATCTCTAATCTTTTTACATGAATGTACATACACTAATATTAGATTTTGTATTGTAGGCATCCACACAAACTTGCACATACTCGGATACATTTAGCATTTTATTAAAGTGTTTTATTGTAGTGGTAGTATATGCCACTCAGCTCATGTAACGATTTCTTCATTTAATTTCTTTATTAAGTCATAAAGAAATGTGGGCTGTTTCAGATGACACAAATTTAATCTCTGATTAAAATGTCAGGGTCTCCCTCTCTCTACTTTAAGTGTGTATATGTACTGTGCACACACACACATGCACATGTGCGCACGCGCACGCACACGCACACGCACACGCACACGCACACGCACACACACGCACGCACACACACACACACACACACACACACACACACACACACACACACACACACACACACACACACACACACACACACACTCAAAGACACGATACACAGAAATAATATGATCTTAACCCACCTTATCTTATTGCCAGGTCAAGATTTGGTTCCAAAACCGCAGAATGAAATGGAAACGCAGCCGCAAGGCCAAGGAGCAGGCCTCTGCCTCGGCCCAGTCTGACAGTGAACGGCTACGCAGCGGGGGGAAGTCATCCTCTGGAAAGATAGTGGAGAGCAGCAGGCGAATCGTCGATCAAGACGACGGAGAAGATGATCTGGAACTGGAGGAGGGAGAGGAGGAGGAAGAGGATGATGACGAAGAGGAGGAGAACCAACATGGCTTCTCTGTTCCCATGAGCGGCGGCGTGGGGCTGCCACGACCCACAGACTTTCTGCAGCGCACAGCTGAGCTGGGCTACAATCCCCACAGCCCGTTCTCCGATGAAGATCTGGATGGTGTGCAGGTCGGAGGGGACAGGAAGATTGGGGCTGGATTGTGAGATCTTTCATAACTATATAAGACAAGCTGCTTTTTGTTTCATTTTCTGAGGGTTTCAGAGACGGTGGACGCTGGAAAACTCTCTGTGGTCAAAAGAATCCGAAAGATGCTTGGTGTGAATAGGCTTTATTATGATCTGCTCTGTTATGTTTTGTTTTTTTGTGGTCCAGTAGGAACAGTTGGCACTTTTGCATTCCTACACAGTAAAATCCTCAGTGTTCTTTTTTTGCTTTGTTTTTGTTTGTTTTTTTACTTCCAGAGTTTAACACTTAATTATTTTACTCTGTAGGCTGTTGAAATCACAAGCTTGCATCATTATGTACAGTAAGTGCCAAACATGCTGCTTTGCTCTACATCACTTTCCAGTTTGAGTGAAAGAGTTAATTGGGCATGCAATGTCCACACACTCATGGGTATATTATAACACACACATATCAACATATAAACTCTGAAATTCATGTCAGTTTATTAGCATGCCAGAAAAAGGTGCTATACTTTTTTCACAATGCAGCGCCAGCTGTTTACTCTGGTCTTGACCCTGCCCACAAACAAGCTTGTGGAACCAACTCCTATGGACCTTTATGATTAAAGGGATGTGAACCTAACAGGGGCCAAATGAACAAGTGCATTCTGTGTCAGACAGTTTTCAGAATGTGCGTGTGGAAATTGAACTCGGTGTGCAAATGTTACCAAATGGAGCCATTTGGTTACATTCGTACACTCTGAGCTACAAAAGGTTAAATGAACACAGATGATTTTACTGTGTAGAATGAATTGGACAAGGGACTGAATGCACAGTATACAGTACCGTACACAACCAGCAATGCTGCTTGTCCTGTGTGGGTGTGGATGTATGCGGGACCTCCGCTCATGAACTATTTTGAAACCTTTGATGTGTGTATTAGATGTAATGTTGCACCTGTTTTTGTTCTTGATGTTGTCTGTGGCTTTATTCTAGTTATACATGTCGTTGATGCATCTAATTTATTTGAATGACGAGGTGATTGCAAAAGGAAACAGCAAATGTATTTATCTGAAACGTTGTGGTGTAACTGTGAAATAAAAAGAAAAACATACAAATGTCAAGAAAGATGAAGTATTGTGTATATTATGCAATCAATCAACTATATTAACATACTGTCTATATTGCTATTTCAACCATAATGTTTTGAGCAGTTATGGACAAAGTAACTTAAGTCAAAGTGATACTCCTGGTCAAATATTACTCCAAGAGAAAGTCAAATTGTTACTTGAGTTTACGTACTTGCCTTTAAAATACACATGCATTCAAATTTACTTTCAAATGTACTATTAGTGCATTGCTTTATTGTTTTCACAGTGCATTTTCAGAGAGCCTGTAGAAATGTCTATAAAATGTTCAGCAAAGAAATGCAATCACATTGTTATTGGTTAGTTTTAGGACTGTCCAAACCTCCAGCTGTTCTATAGGGGCTTTGAATAGAAATCTCTAGTATATATAGTCGTCCTTAAAACACCAGACAACTCATCATTAACTAAGGCTAACTAACCTTAACTATTGAACCTTGAGTTGTTGACTTTTTGTTGTTTTTTCTAACCCTCATCTGGAGTACCTCTTCCCTGGCCTAACAAAATCTACCACCCTCGTGCATCTCACAATGGGTGTTTTAAACACAAGCCCACTGACCCGGTGAATCCCCTGTTATACTGACCTGATAAACGTGTACCCAAGGCCCTGCAATTAGGCTCGTGTTAGTTACGCACACAAACAAAATGTGTAAATAAAACAAGCCCCATGGTGCCATATGTTGCTCAACACTACATGGAAAGGTGACTGTGAAAGTTAACATCAGCTATGCCCCACAATAGGAACAATTTATTACTCTAAATCGGCCTCTTCCTGGGACACTCAACTGTCAAATAATTTGTAAGTGTTTGTGGACCTTCCTCATTTGTGTCTAGCTGCTGCACACAGCCCCTACAACTAACAACCAATAGACACCTAAGTGCTGCCAGCCAACCAAATTAACCATAAATCTAGGAAATGCTATACCCTATACCAGACGTCCATTAATGTCCTCAAAGATGAGGACGAGCCCCCATTTGTTACAAGTGGCTCAGCTTGTAATAAAGCAGGAAGCTCACACAAACCGTACAATTAAACAATGTATAAACTCAGTAATATCACACTGTGTTGTATGCAGTGTATGGATGAGTGTAGCATGTAGTGTGTGTGAAAAGCTTAATCAAACAAAGCGACAGAGCTGGAGTGCTGCATGACGAGAGCAGCCTCATAGAGAGGGACCTAGTATACCTACAGGTGGAACAGACTGATGGCCCTATACTCTACTGTCTGCAATCACACTGAAACATAGAGACAGATTAGACACAAAAGACAACAGGGTTGGCCCAGGCCGTAGCGTAACGGTCTGGGCACCGGACTGGTGATCCAGTCGCGGTGTGCCGCGGGTTCGACTCCCGAACCCGACACGGCCTTTACCGCATGTCATCCCCCCATCTCTCTCCCGTTTCCTGTCAGCCTACTATCTGTCCCTTAAAAAATCAATAAAAGGCATAAGCCGCAAAAAAAATATCTTAAAAAAAAAAAAAAGACAACAGGGTTGTCACAACATCAACAACAATAAATAGCCTTAAGAACCCACCGTTCTGAGCCATGTGGACTATCTCCTGCATCTGTATCATGGTTCGTGAGACAGCTTGATGTAAAAGTATAACCCCTGGACGACACTATAGTATGTTGCAGGGACTCTGTCTCAGTGTCTCTGAATGCAAAGCAGAGTGGCATACACAGGGACTCAGCGAGGAATTGAAACCTGACCTGACCTCCCAAGGCGGACACTCTGACCACAAGGCCACTGAGATTGAAACAAAAAGGACAGCCATTCTCATTTTTTGAATTGAATTGAACCCCCAACACACACACACACACACACACACACACACACACACACACATGCTGTTTAGTGCGCTCGAAAGGTATACAGGCATTACTCCGAAAATAATACAATTTAACCTAATCTAAACTTTCCTTTTTTTTATTGCCAATTAACAATTGGGAAAGCCCCCCCCCCCCAAGACAATAGGCCTTCATGTCCATCTCAAATGAGGGGAAACATGTCTATTGTTGACAAGTAACATTTCTTACAGTATAGGCTACATTCTGTTTCGAAATGTCCATGTCCAGCAAAATACACACACACGCACGCACGAACGCTCGCGCTCGCACGCGCACGCGCACACACACACACACACACACACACACACACACACACACACACACACACACACACACACACACACACACACACACACACAATGTCACCAAGGACATTTTCACAAGAGCTCATCTTTTTTCTTCAGATCTCAGCTCTATCTTGTCTAAACTAATCTCAAAGAGAGCAAAGAGCAGGCAGCACATTCATGCCATATTAGGCTGCTATATCTGCGTGGTTTTAATTTATAGCCAAGGCACTCAGATATGAATTACTTGGGTTGGGTTTACTGATAGCCAAATGATTAAGTTAATGAATGGATGTAAAGTAATCAGCGCCTGATGGTGATGTCACATGGGGCCATTTTAATTTCCAGGAGAAATAGGATGATGAGTTTGTGTGACCAAAGTGGGGCGTTTTATTGGCTGCCCATGTAAGGGCCGTTTAAATAGCAGATTGGAGGACACAGCACTCATGTCCCCTCTCCGGACCACGGCTACATATTTATATTGTGATTAAATGTATTCTTAACTGGCCGGGCAGACACCGGCATGTCTTGTGAAAGAAAACAAGGCAGAGATGTTTATTGCTGCAGTACCTTGAAACAAATCTGAGGCTTTTGTTTGGTGACTTTGTGGTGGTTGCAAAACGAAGAGAGGATGATAGCGTGCAGACGCTAAAATTGTTGAAATATAGGCTATAGAGGTCGAGGAAATAAGTTCTTCTTTATACCCTAGTCTCCGTTTTTACTCTTTAGTTTTGTTCTGATTTTCTCTTTTTTAAGAAAGACATTAAAACAAATGTAGCCAGCAAGCAGCTATATGGCATCCCAGGCTACAATGTCACATTTCACATTTCTTAAAAATACTTTCCAATTAAGCTGCACTTTGCCATACATACATGTCCAACATATTTCCAGCTTGGAATAAAATCACTTTTTTTTTAAAGCAACACCATGCCACCAACTTTTATTTCCTTTTTTTTAACCATTGCGCATGCCTGCTACAAGCACCTCAATTGTATAAGTTATTGTATATTAACATTCATTCATTCAATTTTAGAATAAAATGTAAATTTCACAGAAAGGAATTGGTCTAGGTCTATATGACCTGGCTCCATGCACCTGGCATTATACTTCATTTCTATCAAATTGATTTTGTGCTATTAAAATTATTATATTGGTCTGGAGACCATTTTATTTGTGAATTTGTTATTCATTGTTGGTTTGTTTGTTTTAGACTCAACATCTAAGAAGATAAATAGGATCAAACAGTCTCAAGGTTATACCTGAATGCATCTTTAACTCTGCAGAATTGGTGATCCTAAAGGGGATGAATATATATATAGCACTATATGTAATCAGCATGAGCGCTAAATGCCCTCAAACGGCACAGTTTTTAATTTGGCTGATGAAAAATCATATAAATCAACAGAATCTCATTTAGATGTGACATGTCAGCTATGTGACAAATTCCACCAGTTCCCTTATAGGCCTTCTGACACAGTGCAGACTTCAAGTTAATTGATAAGGCAGTATAGACAAATTATATGAAGATCATTTGGTTTCTCAATTCTAATTTAATGAACACACCTGGCATGTTGATTAAAAAAATCCCAGCATAAATTCCAGCTAGCGCGATAATAATGTCAGTTTTCTTGCAAGGCCGACAGAAATGCTGACGGGATGCCTCTGGGTCTATTTTTTTAACCAATAATGCAATCATCTGATATTGTATGTGTGTGTGTGTGTGTGTGTGTGTGTGTGTGTGTGTGTGTGTGTGTGTGTGTGTGTGCGTGTGTGTGTGTGTGTGTGTGTGTGTGTGGTGTGTGATGTGTGTGTGTGTGTGTGTGTGTGTGTGTGTGTGTGTGTGTGTGTGTGTGTGTGTGTGTGTGTGTGTGTGTGTGTGTGTGTGCGCGCGCGCGCGCGCGCGCGCGATGTTGCACTGTCTATAACTGTGTAACAATCACTCAAGTCACCCCTAAGATGTCAGCTCGATCCGTGAGTCCTCCAGTCATCAGGCCGACAAACAAAGTGGTTACCAGAAAACCCATTTTCATATTTAAATAAATAAATGGGCCTCTTTTTACTTTGTTGGATTATAAATCATGGACAATATACACCACGACCCCTTAAAATATTTACACCCTGTAGTTTAATCAATCAGCAAAATGTCGGGCTCATTACGGAAATATGAACAGATTGTCGGATCTTTTAAAGTAATCACACGTATTGGTTTAGGTTTTCCCCGGCCTTGTCGTGTCACTTAAGCTAATGGCTAGGTAAGGCGAATGAGTGACGGGACACCATAAATTCGCATCTGTCCGACTTTAACCGCTGTTCGAATGCATGAAAAAGGCCAAGTTTTGGCAATAAAGTTTATGGAAAAGGCGTGGCCTATACCTCCTAACAGTAAGCAATTTGTGCATTCACTAGAGCCATTTATTGTTTCTGAAAGGTGCTTGAATGATTCAATGATCATATTGGCCCAATGTCACTCTTTCCTTGACGCAGCCATGCACCTATAGCCTATATAGGCCTACTGTATGATATAGCCTAGTCAACAAAAGCATTGAAATCCAACGCATTTTAAATGAAACTATAAGCTATACACCTGTAGTGTACACCAACCCCAAAACGCTGATCCCCATTCCCCCCCCTCTCCCCCCTCTCTCTCTCTCTCTCTCTCTCTCTCTCTCTCTCTCTCTCTCTCTCTCTCTCTCTCTCTCTCTCTCTCGCTCTCTCTCTCTCTATGTATTTAAATAGGCCTTGTATATAGCCTATGTATATTTATTCATTTATTTGATAGGCCATGGTGTAGACTAAGTCACGGGTTGCGGCATTCAAAGTGCATTAAATTAGCTAGTCAATTGATTTAAATAGATGTGATTAATCATCAACAATACAACTATAGGCCTATGGCATAGTTTATTTTGAGAAGACAGCATGCGACGAAGGTCAGCTATATTGTTCCCCGTTTTCTATGCTATATGGTGATTAGACTATATAGGCTACATCATAACTTGCAAAGACATTTTGAAAGTGTATCTGTAAGCTTGATATATCATAATTGTCCATGATGACAATTTTTGTTTTGTTTTAAAACGAAGCAGTTAACGTATCAACGAGGCAGTTTGTATGGAAAAATCACAAGGTCCATATCTGCCCTCTTGTGGCAAAGGAAGCTTTTAACGTATAGGCCATTGATGGTTCATTCTAGTGGTTCATTCTAGGTTCATTTATTATTTAAATAGAATACTATAATAACTAAATTGGACACAAGGCCTACAATTTACACGCACGCGCGCGCGCGCGCGCGCACACACACACACACACACACACACACACACACACACACACACACACACACACACACACACACACACACACACACACACACACACACACACACACACACACACACACACACACATCCCAAGTGATGGAGCATAGCATTATGATTGTAGCTCTAATGCCAATTGATGCAAAGGCATTGATTGATTGATTGATTGATTATTTATTAACTGTTTGAATTGCAGAATTGCAGTACATTTCAAGCACAACTCAATATTGATTGTGCGCAGATCAAAAACTGTAAGTGGATGACACCATAAAAGCTTTACACTTGTTTACAATATAGGCCCCACCGTTTTCAATTCATGAAAAACATTTAGAGACATACAAATATACACTTCTATATAGCCAAAAACAGGAAATCATAGAGGCAAAAAACATATAGGGTGAGGGGAAAAAGGGGGTGAGTGGCGAGGGGGGGGATTCAGATTTTACGGGGGCCTGTTTCGAATTGCAGCAGTCCGTAGGTGCCCTTTGAGAGCGGTTTTGAAGTTGTCATGGGATTTGCATGTCTTAATGACTGTTTGTAGGGCGTTCCACATTTTGGTGGCATAGGAACCATCCAAATGTGGCCTGAAGAAGGTCTTTGACCGAAACGTTGCCTATAAATAAAGTTCGTATTGCAAGTGCAGACGGTGTGCAGGTCTTTGTGCACTTTATATTTTCTACCGAGTTCAGAGCTGAGGGCCTTTTCAACCTGCAGTTTGTTCCTGTCCGAGACCAGCAGTGCTGAGTCATCTGCGAACAGGAACAAGTTGCAGTCACAAGCGGATGTCATGTCGTTTACATAAATTAGGAACAGTAAAGTAAAGCCCCTACTAGTATGCTTCCTTGTGGAACGCCACAGCTCACTGGGAGGGGAGTTCACTTCCACCATCTGTTCTCTCCCCTCCAGGTAGGATTGCATCCTGCTCACTGATGTGCTATCAAAACCAATTGCTTTTAGCTTGTTAACCAGGATGGAGTGGTTCACGGTGTCAAAAGCCATTTGGAGGCCCAGCATGACCATGCCACAGTATTTGCCAGCATCCACCTCTTGTTTGATGTGGTCGCTCAAATAGAGGAGGCATGTGTCAGTGAAGTGGGATATTCTGAAGCCGGATTGAAATTCGTACATATTTATTTTTGTAGCAAGATACTTTTCAACCTGTTCATAGACTATTCTTTTCATCACTTTCGAGATAGAATAGAAATAGGGCGGTAGTTTCCGGGGTCTAATTTGCTCCCTTTCTTGTGCAGGGGGGTTACTTTGGCCAGTGTGAAATCTTGGGGGACCTGCCCCTGTTTGATGGAGAGGTTTATTATGTGGGTGATGATTGGAGCTATAGAGATGGCCGAGTCTCTGAGAAATTTGGAGGGAATATTGTGGCCAGTGACCTTGTGGGGTTGAAGGGAACTCAGTTGTTACCATTGTCAGCTTAAAATCATCTTTACAAACTATAGGTTTTTGCATAGTGGTCGTCATCATGCATCTACTGTAGGTGTAGGCTATGTGTGTGGACAAAATAGTAATAATATTTATGGAATTAGGCCTATAACACGTAGGCCAATCCACACACTTTTTCTTTCATTAATCATTTACAACTTGCAAAGTGTAGCCTATAATAAGGGCTTAAATAAACTTGATTTGCAACCTACATCATTAGGCTGTGTGATAACTTTAAGTGGTTTAATTGCTACGTCAAAGTAATATTTTTCATTTCTATCTCAGGTCAACTCTGCTAAGGTAGATCATTTTACTTCAACAATATAATAAACTGTGTATAATACACATCCATGCGCAATACTGGGAAATGCGCATTTGATACGTTGAATGACCCGTCTAAACGCATGTAATAGCGTAACTTACGCTAGAGGGTGTCGTTTAACACGTTGTTCCTTGGTTCGCTTATAGATCTGTTCAGCGACAAGCGACACCCCTCGTGTATTCCCCAGGGGCCGTCCGTAGACCTAACGTCACTCAAGGGCGGTCCATTCTTCTTTTGAAGTAAGTGTGTGTGCATTCACTGCAGTGCCTCAAGCCTCTTCTCCTCCTTATCATCCTGCTGAAACTGAATCTCACTCTTTCTTTGCTGTCCTGAAAGCTGCTCGACATCTCTGCAACTTGCAACTGTGAAAACATGGCCTGCTCCCAACTTGGTAAGTTCTGTAATTGAGAGTTATTTGTTATTTTTTTGTCGTCTATAAAACGTAAAACTGTAGGCCTGCATCGTGATGAGTAAAGAGGCAGTGGCTAATGTTAGCCTGCACAGACGCAAAACGTGGCTGGCTTGTGAAAGTTGCTCACGTCTTTAAACTTCACAGCCTGTAAACTTACACATCTCTCTCTCTGTTTCATCTGACAACTACCGCAGCACTTTTGAGCGTTTCAGACAAGACCGGACTGCTCGACTTTGCCAAAAGACTGGTTAACGTGGGTCTGTCTTTGGTTGCTTCTGGTGGCACAGCGAAAGCTCTGCGTGATGCTGGACTGATTGTAAGGTGGGTCATGAGTCATGACTCATATGTTCATATTTTATAAACTATATGGTGGTAGCCTACCGTTAGTAATAGGTAGGCATACAGTATGAATAAACTTGACTGCCAATCAGTGGCCAGTGGAAGTCACTTTGATGATATGTGGGCTGTGGCAAGGCATAACAAGGGTAGTTGTATTCTAGCACATTTCATTTTCAACAAGGTAATTAATATATTGTGTACTTTTCGCAAAAGAAAGGTATTATAGAAGGACATTTGAATTGAGCAAAAAAGATGGGGGAATAATGTAAAAATAGAAGATCATAGTTTCTCCCATTTTGTTGCAGGGATGTGTCGGAGCTGACTGGACACCCAGAGATGCTGGGAGGCCGGGTGAAGACTCTGCATCCTGCAGTCCATGCAGGTATACTGGCCAGGGACACTCAGTCGGACACAGCAGACATGGAGAAGCTGGGATACAGCTTGGTCAGGTAGAACTTCAATGCTCTCTGTAAAACGGTCTGCTCTTTCTGCATAAGCAGGTTCTTTGACAGCTAGCTAGTATTTTTAACAACACATTTAAACGGTTGATTGATCCACAACATTGAAAGCGTGGATGGATATGATTATGTTGGGTATATTACATTGAGAGTGTGGGGAAAGCACTATAAAATAGACACTCATGTCAAACATGTGATCTTGGTGTATCACAATTAGATCTTGAGCAAAGTTGGTAGCGGAGTACTGGCTGTGGTGTTGAGTCACGGAGGCATGCCTAACAAATTAACTTAGTGGTTAATTGAAAGACTGCTGCCCCTACAAGCACACCTTGTGACTCTTCTTGTTCAGCCCTAGAGTAGGCCCATTCCCAACTTGTGGGAATCCCGGGTGAGGATATTGGAAGTGCCAAATAACCAATTAAGACCCGATGCCAATTCTACGAATACTTTCTAAACCAGTAGTTCTTTCAAGATTTGAAAATAAATGGCAGATGTACAATCGAAATACAATTGAATATGTTTGAATAGCCATTGCAAAAATACAAAATTACAGATACTTTCCCGGTTTCAATGGGATAATATGCAAAACACTAACACTAAGCATAATATAACATTAATATTGCAGAATTAATTGTAAGAAAATTACAGTATTCTTTCTTTAAAACTCTTATGTTGTGATACTGATAAATAAGAACTATACTGGTTTCCATTGATCCAATCCGGAACACAATAGAAAAACATGGTTCACGGTGGGCCACCAAAACCTTTTTTGATTTTTAAGCGAGCCCTGCCTGATCCACATACGTTTGGGTACCTTGAGGTAACCGATCCATACAGGAGCTTCTTTGTTTGATGAGTGCATGTGGAGGAGGGTGGGTTATCGGGTTGGTTGCTTGTTTGAGTAATATTATCACGTGACCCCATAAGTCTCAATGGCTTTTTGAACTGATTCACTTTATTCAGAGTTCTCACTAAAATGGACATCTAACAAAGTTGGACAACATTTTGATGATGATCGTGTCAGTATTCCTGAACATGAATATCCCTTCCTAAGCTAAAATCTGAAAGAACTGTGACAACATGGGGAAACATTTTCTGGATTGGACCACGTTGATTATTGCACCTCTGCTGAGAAATGTTTGCACTTTTGCACCTCAATGATTGGAGGATTCAATGTATTGTGAACAGCTCCGCACAACAATGGTGGAGCAGCTTTAACATGCAAAACACCAGTAGATTCTCCATTGAATGCACAATTTGTATTGGCCAATCACAGCTTTCTGGGAAAGCTAATGAACTACCTTTTGAAATTTAAATGAATTGTTAAACCATTGTTTATTTGAACCATAACGGGGTGATGCAGGACCTTGAATCATCTTGTCAGTCTAAACTTTATTTCTCAAATAATTTCTGCCTCGCTCGCTGTTCATTATTCCTTACTTAATACTACATGTTGTAGCACAATATAAGTGTAAACTCTGTTTGTGCCGGTCCTTACAGGGTTGTGGTGTGTAACCTCTATCCATTTGTGAAGACTATCTCTAGCCCCAATGTTGCAGTGGAAGATGCGGTGGAGCAGATTGATATTGGTGAGTAGTGATGTATAGAGAGATGCATGTGAGCTTGTACTGCACTAGAAGCTTTCACGCCTGTGGCGTGCTCACGTCTAATGCCACGCATCCGCGTTGTTTCTCAGTGAATATCGTGTGTCCGACACAAAGCGTACATTTTGAACGAAGGCAGACAGCGATGTGTCTTTGGCCACGGACCATGTTTCTGTGCTCAACACAATTGCATCATAGAAAGGGAAACTGCAAAAGCTGGCCCTGCTGTGGGAAAGTAAAGCTGTGTGTGGTTGTAAACACGGAGGTAAAGTCAGTGACTTATCACAGTCACAACGCACAGGCGAAAACAGCATTTCCGCTTACTCTGCATACGTGACGGTCTATGACTTGGCAACCCGAACTGTGCACGAAGTTATGCATGCACAACTTCTCAATTGTATGTATAGATTTAGATGGATATAATGTTGTGTGTTCTGTGTTCCTAGGTGGTGTGACTCTGCTCAGAGCAGCAGCTAAGAACCATGCCCGTGTCACTATTGTGTGTGACCCTGCTGACTACTCATTGGTTGCCACAGAGATGGAGGGTTCAGATGGCAATGATACAACCCATGAAACACGCAGGACGTTGGCCCTCAAAGTAACAACATTGAAACTGTTAAAATGTTGTCTTTGTTTTTATCTTCAGTCTTTGTCATTGCTTTGGCATATTTTCATGCAAGAGGAGATTTTTGTAAAGGGGTACTTTGAACCTGCAGATTGTGTGTGTACTATATATGCACTGTATTGTAGTGCATGTAAATGCACATTGTACTGTGCTTTGGATAAAAGGCACTAGAAATTCAGAAACTTAAGTAGGTCAGTGGCTCTGGTTCAAAAGTCAGTGGATTTGGTCTGCCTTCAAATAATCAATTGTGACCAAGTAATACTACTGAGCCTTTTATAATGGATGGACCTCAGTCATAAGGTGCACCGACTGACCCTGAGGAATTTTAGCCCCCCTCTTCATTTACTCTATTTTTTATTGTGTTTGCCCTAGAGTGAGAGGGGGGGGGGGCGCAAACCAAAGTCCTAGACAGAACTTTATCGCTAGTGTAGAGCCAGTTTATCTCCTGCCTTTCTACCTCTGACCTTTCACCTCTTGGTTTACCCATAAGCTGCATGTTGAGCAGAATGGATACATTTTAACTCTGTCCACCCCCCTGCTAATTTGGCCTATATCTGTATAAATGGTACACAACAGAGAAGCAATTTATTTGTAACAAACCCGTCTGTCTAAGCTAAATCACCAACTGGTAATATCAAATGACTAAAAGTTGATACATTGATACTACAGCCTCAGCTGTAGTAGACCACAATACCACAATAGCCTGTTCTTTGTGAACAGAAAACGTTCTATGCTTTCCTACTCAGGCCTTTACGCACACGGCACAGTACGATGATGCCATCTCCGAGTACTTCCGTGGCCAGTATAGCTGTGGGGTTTCCCAGCTGTCCCTACGCTATGGCATGAACCCCCACCAAGCACCTGCTCAGCTGTACACACTGCGGCCTTCTCTCCCCCTCACAGGTACAGTATGGACTCAAATGTACCTGTGTTTCTGTTCAGTGCACCAAACATAAAAACTAAACTTTGCTTAGAAAACGTAGACTTTCTGCATGATGATGATAATGATTAAAGAATATGCCTGTCACAATTATTACATAATCACCCAATCACAATTATTTGAGATAATCGCAATTATTTTTGCATAATCGTTATTTTTGCATAATCGTCAGTTGTTTCCATGTTGAAAAATGTCCATACATTTTTCAAAAATCTACAAGCTCACTCAGAACGTGTTGTAAGCTTGTAGATCAACTATTTTGTACAATTAAAAAAAAGTTAAAATCTTAAATGTCATTATCATTCCCTTTCCTAGTGGTCAATGGCTCTCCTGGCTTTATCAACCTGTGTGATGCACTCAATGCCTGGCAACTGGTCAGAGAATTAAAGACAGCCTTGGGCATGGCTGCTGCAGCCTCCTTCAAACATGTCAGCCCTGCTGGTAAGATAAACGCTGGCAATGCCATGAGATAAGTGCACATTTCACCCTATAAGCAAAGATGCATATTACTAATGGAAGACATTCAGTAAATAAATTCATGCATTTCTTCCTTTTGCGGTAAAGGTGCTGCTGTGGGAGTTCCTCTTAGTGAGGAGGAAGCCAAAGTGTGCATGGTGAATGATTTGCTGAAGGACCTCACACCGCTGGCCACAGCTTACGCCAGGGCTAGAGGTCAGAAAATACCAAATCTAATAGAGCCAGAGCGATGCCAGATTTTGGTCATATGACAACATATACGCAAAAACAAATAATTGATAGATAACTGTTGTCAAAGAACTTATATATAACCAATATATCAACCAAAATTATATTTCGTTCCGGCTCTAAAAGTGCTGGCTACTTGAGCAGACCTTTTTGTTTTGTGTACCGGTATTCCTGTTTTGAACTTATCCTGACTCTCCTTTAGGTTCAGACAGGATGTCATCTTTTGGAGACTTCATTGCTCTCTCAGATGTGTGTGATGTCCCCACCGCCAGGATCATATCCAGAGAGGTTAGATTTCATTATGTTCATTGTCCTACCTAGACCATACATGTGCAACTGGCGGCCCGGGGCCCACATGTGGCTCCCACCTTCACTTAATGTGGCCCACAGGTTAATATCGGAATCCATCTATTAATTTAGCGGTCGCTCCCCCGCTGTCTATTTCACTCGGTCGCTGTCTTTCAGAATACTTCCTTAGTATAGAGCAAGACAGCTGCTCGCTTTGTGCGCCTCCTCACGATGCACGAACAGCCTCACGGAACCTAGTGCCACGCAGCCCTGTCCTCCAACCTCAATCTGCCCCGCATTACACACGCCAAACATTCTAACATTCATCTTAATTAAATTTGCGTCAAAAACAACTATTCATATATTCAGAACGGGTAAGGACTAGTACTTATATATTATTGAATATGCTGTTCCAATTCCAAACATGTCCCGCTTTAATTACTTCAGTCTATATTGGGTAGTATTACAATATTTTTTTATGTCCAATGCATTTGTATTTAGTTCATAAATGTAACATAACTATAACTAAATGCATTATCAGGATTGGAATTTGACAGGCTTACAAATGCATTGAAAAATAAACTGCATAGAAAGTGGTTATCCAGGTGACAACCTGCTGCTGCCTGGTGATTGATTTCAGGTGTCTGATGGCATCATTGCCCCTGGATATGAAGAAGAGGCCCTCAGGATCCTCTCTAAGAAGAAGAACGGCAACTACTGTGTACTTCAGGTGGGAAACAAAATGATGATTTCCTGTATGGTGGTTTATTAATTTGGAGATGTGGTGTTTTGTTAAAGAGCATTCTTCCTCTCTTAGATGGACCCAGACTATGTGCCTGATGAGACTGAGGTGAGAGTGTTGTTTGGTCTCTATCTCAAGCAGAAGAGAAACGGAGCCCTCATTGATAAGGAGCGCTTCAGCAACGTTGTTTCCAAGGGCTCAGTGAGTATTTGATTCCATGTACAGCAGTGGTTTTCAAAACGCATTCATGTCAAGGCACCCCAGGCCAAATTAACATGTTTTTGGCTGCAGACCTCTCATTTGAAAAGATTTGGTGCCAGGGACCCTCATGAATAAGATTTGTGTTAACAATTTTCACAACTCACGGCTAGAAATTCGTTTCAACCAATCAGATTGCTTCCTCAAAACAACCTGTTGTATAATTGCCATTATCATGGCAGTCTACAGTATTGTCAATCATGAGCCTATTTGTTTCTTTGTCCCAATCAGCTCTCTGAGAACGCTGTGAGAGACCTCATCGTGGCCAGCATTGCTGTCAAGTACACCCAGTCCAACTCTGTCTGCTATGCAAAGGATGGACAGGTACATATTACCGTAATGATGCCTTTGACTATCAAAGGGTAAGGAATCAGAGGAGTAAGGAAAACAAGAAATCGTGTGTATTTTTCCCCCCTCTTCTTTTTTTTTTAAACAGGTAATTGGCATTGGCGCAGGTCAGCAGTCTCGCATCCACTGCACTCGGCTTGCGGGCGACAAAGCAGATAACTGGTGGCTGAGACATCATCCACGTGTTCTCGGCATGAAGTTCCGCAGTGGTGTGAAGCGGGCAGAAATGGCCAACGCTATTGACCAGTATGTCAGTGGCACCATCGGAGAAGTACGGGGCCAACAAACACGCATGAACACAGAAACATACTTCACAGAATGGATGGGCAAGCGAGATGGAATTTTAGGATTGGCATGTCCTAGAGTAGACGCATTTATGTCACGGCCAAATTAAATTAAAGCATGATGATGAGATATGTGAACAATCAGTCCTGGTTTGTCTATTGCACTTGAAGGTGAACATAGTCAGAGCTCATTTAGTTAGCACATCAGATCAGATCTGATGTGCTAACGGACTAGTCAGAGCTCAAACAGACTCGACGAAGCCACTCGTTGCGTGTTCGTTTTCTGGCCAGCACTGTTCCCTGGCTCCAACATGGCGCCATCTTTGATCTGATCCGACATCTAACCACCAAGAAACGCATTTTCCATTTTGACTGTGATATACCGGTAATTACATATCCCCTTAATCAAATCATAGCATTTAACACTTGCTAAAGACGTCCTCTCAAATAAAACCGTGGGGTGCCTCAGGCGTGTGTGTCTTTAGGTCATTTTTTATTCTATAAAACGGGATCGCTGAAATCATTTTATATTTATTTATCGGCCGTTGCTAGTCAACGCCTTTATTTTATTCTGAAAATTTCCCAGGCAAAAGTGTTAACGGTATGTTTTGAATTGTGGCAGGGCCCGGACCTGGAGTTGTGGAAGTCTATGTTTGAGGAGGTTCCTGAGCCACTGGCAGAGACTGAAAAGAGGAACTGGATAAGCTCTCTCCAGGCCGTGGCTCTCAGCTCTGATGCTTTCTTCCCGTTCAGAGACAATGTAGACCGAGCTAAACGGGTAAGCAACTCAATTTGCAGGCACTCAAAGAAAAGTCCAGAGCATGAGACATTAGATTTGTTATTGTTTTCATACCTGTACTGTAATCTATCTCACAACACTGTATTGTACTGTACTGTAAGGTAAGGTAAGGTAATTTTATTTATAGAGCGCCTTTCAAAACAGTTGTTACAAGGTGCTGTACAATAAAATAAAAGGAATAAAATAAGAACATTTCAATCAAAAGTAAACTAACAATGAAATAAGAAACAGAGCAGCAAAGACGGTACCTAGAAATAGATAAGATAAAACAATACATAGAAATCACTGGAGCAAGCCAAAATGTTTGCGGTACAAATGCGTTTTCAGTAGTTTCTTAAAGATCTCAACAGACACAGCGTTTCTCAAGCAGAGTGGTAAATCATTCCACAGTGTGGGTGCAACAAATTTGAAAGCTCGATCTCCTTTGGTTCGCAGCTTAGTGGCGGGGATAATGAGAACCTTTGTCTGAAGACCTAAGTTGTCTCATATTCACCTTGGGGTGCACCAGTTCACTTAAATAAATTGGGCCCAGCCCATGAAGAGATTTATAAGTAATTAATACATTTTTAAATTGAATTCTGGAGTCGATAGGAAGCCAATGCAAGGCTGTAAGCACAGGAGTGATATGTGACCTCCTTTGTGTGTTAGTTAGCAGTCTAGCAGCCGCATTCTGCACAAGTTGGAGGCGGTAAATAGAGGAGCGACTCAATGGCTACGTTTACATGAGCAGTTAAATCCCCTTTTCATTCCGAATAGAAGTTCAATCCTATTAAACGTTGTTATGTAAACGCCTACAAAAACTTACATCCGAATGAAAATGCTCGATGCGATCTAAAAACCATTCCGATGTCACTGGCCGGATTACTCCGATGTTCAATGCGATTGAAAGAAAATTGGACTCGTGTATACACTGCTTCGGATGTAAATTCATTCTGGTCTTTCTGAGCATGCTCATTTCCATTGCGCTCCAACTCCAAGGCGCTCATAAGCCTCATATCCATGGCGCGCCGAGGAGTTTGCACATAGAGCGCGTTATTTCGTGCATTTTGTGTGTGTGTGTGTGTGTGTGTGTGTGTGTGTGTGTGTGTGTGTGTTCAACGGTCTCTCTCACACTCTCTCTCTCTCTCTCAAAAATAATGAGCGACCTGATACAATGATAATCAGTGTGTTGCGTGCCCTGGCCGTGCTGTAGATAATAAAGTAGGCTACACATAAAAACGAGATGATCACCTTCCCAGCGGAGAAGGGGAACCGCAGCAGGTGGGGGAAAAAAGACGGTAAACATAATATGTATGTCCGTCCCTATCCAAGCAGCATCCTCAAAACTACTGCGGAATGAAATGATGGGATTTCAAAGTGTCGTCTTTCGTCTGAAAGTCACAATGAATGAACTGCCTATATTTTATGTGTCCAACAGATGGCGTAGTTTCACGTGAATTAACATGTATCATGTCTTCTATCACTTCTCCATATAAACACTCATTCGGAATGACCATTTCCCATGTAAACTCGCCGCAAAAAACATTACATCGGATGTATTTTATTCTGAAGTATTTATTCGGAATGATCACCCTTCATGTAAACGTAGCCACTGTTGTAAACAAAGAGTTACAATAGTCCAGGCGAGACGAAATAAAAGCGTGGATAAGTTTTTCCAGGTCTTGTGGTGTTAGTAAAGTTTTAATTTTAGCAATGTTTCTCAGCTGGAAAAAACATGTTTGGACAACCTTTTTTACGTGTGCTTCGAAACTCATTTTGTGATCAAAAAGAACACCTAGGTTTTTTGATACCTTAGTATAATTTGCTGTAACAGCCAAAGACTGCTGAATTTCACAGTGGGTGCTCTCTGGACCTATAATTAGGATCTCAGTCTTGTCAGGGTTCAACTGTAAAAGGTTTTGGGACATCCAGTCCTTAATGGAATTAAGACATTCTTTTAAAATAGATAAATTAGAATGCTGAGAGGTTTTAAAAGAAAAATACAATTGTGTGTCATCAGCATAACAATGATAAGAAAAACTGTACTGTACTGTAATGCCTTTACTCAAGTATGGACTGTATAACTACTATAGAGCGTCGCAGTCGCATAGACTTTTCAAAAAATATTTATTTATTGACGTGTACGCCGTGGACAAAGCCAACTCTTGTTGTGACAAATCATGACGATAAACACAATGTTTTGGGCAGATCAAATAATTGGTAAGAAGAAGAAAAAGGCAGGGTACTTCTTACTATTTGATCGGCCCAAAACATTGTGTTTATTGTCCTGTTTTGTCGCAACAAGAGTTGGCTTTGTCCGGCGTAAACTTCTATAAATAAATACTTTTTGAAATGTCTATGGGGAATTATTTCCTGGGCCCTCGTCGTTCTGAAAGGGGGCGGGACTGCGACGCTCTATAATACGGGGGATTTAACCCTAAATAGCGGCTTGTGTTGTGTAACTGACCTTGTTGATTTCCCCCACCCCTCTTGTCTCTGTAGAGTGGTGTTGAATACATTGCTGCCCCGGCTGGCTCCGCAGCCGACGAGGTGGTTATTAATGCCTGTAACGAGCAGGGCATCACTCTGGTGCACCACAACCTACGTCTCTTCCACCACTGAACATCTCCCCACTATTCGTCCTGAACTGCTGCCATTCGTTTTTCTTCTGCTTTTGCAACATTTCCTTAGACATTCCTAATCTTAACGCTAAGATGCACAAACACACCTAGTTACATTCCTGATAACTGTTACTGATCATTCAAAGCAATGTTCTGCCAAGAAATGTAGAATAAATTTTCTTAGTACTTGTGTACTTGTTTTGTTTTTTTTACCTCTGGCTAAGGGGATAGTACTTTTTGTGCAGTTAAACAGTATATAGGGTTTGTAATGCTGATGTAAAGGTCAGTAGAATAATACAATATAATAATATTACTAATGTTTATTACACTGCTTGGAATGCTTGATTCTGATTGATCAATCGCTGAATTCAGCTGTGTGTTATTTCTTGATAGTGGCCGCTCCGCTCTAACAGACTGCTGCCTAATCAAAGCCTCAGAGCATCTGCTGCACTGCTTGGATTTTGTGCTGTATCCAACATGACAGCCATGTAAACAAAGGTAACAAGACTACTCGCCCCGTTTCTGTTTTCCTCCCAGAATTTTCCCCAGTGAGGGGTGAGAGAGGCTGGACAGCAGACGGCTGCAGGACTTTGAATTTCTCTAACTATAAACTTTCATGACAGCAGAACAGACTAAGTAGAAATATAATTTATGAAAAGCTACTACAGTGAAGTCTGTTCACAGAAGTTGTTGTAGGATATGTGGGGATTATCTGACGAGGTACCATTTGAGGGGGCAAAACCTTACATATACTAAATAATACTAAATTGTTTATAGGTTCAATATAAGTCAAATAATACAGCCTTTACACAGGAGTATCTTTTTATATTTTTCCAAAAAGAATACAAACAGCCAATAGCATTGGCTATCCCCCTCACTGGGGAAAATTCCGGGAGGAAAAACGCGCAAGCACCGGGGCGAGTAGTCCAGTATTCGTAAACAAACACGATGTCATTTACAACTAAATGTAAATCTAAAGAATGTTTTCGAACACATTCGAAGCGAGAAATAGGCGATGCAGTACCCAAAAATGGATTCCATTTGATCACCACTTACTTCCTTGTTTTCGACTGTGTTGCACTCTGTGGGGGCAACTTGTGGCTAATGACCCTGTCAGTGATTTATCAGCATTGACCACCTAGCCATTCGTAATCCCTTGCATATCTTTTGACATTGCTATTGTGGTACATTAGTAACATGACACCTACAGTATTCAAGTTTGAGTATTTTACAACTTCATAAATCAAGGGATTCTTTTCGTCAACGGTAGCAAAAACTGGCACAGACTGTAACATACAAATAAGCTTGAATTCACACACTAGTTCAAACATTCACTTGCTACTAGCGCTTGTGTAAGGCAGCATTGATTGATTGATTGAAATATTTAGTTTGCAGAATTACAGTACATTTCAAGCTCAAACTCAATACAAAGACTGTTAACTGTGAGTGGACGACCCAATTAAGCATTACACTTGTTTACAACAGGGTCCACTGATAGGTATTTTCTATGCTTTTTGTATTTTGTGGGTGAATGATCAGTGATTCCTTTGACCTTTTTAATCTGGTTGCCCTGTGCTCCACTCATATGTAGACATTATTACTTCACGCTGTCTCAGTGTCTAGAACCCTGCATGTAACTGACCTTGAAGGCCGGGCGTTCCCTTATCAGCTCGTTGCCATAGCCGAGACTGCATGACAATTTATCCTTAAAAGCCGGGTGCCATGCATTGCCAACCTCTGTGCTCTTCCGGTTTAGGGTCTGTTGGTTGGCCAGTGATTGAATTATGAACTACAGGTCATTCCCAAAACTACATATCCCAATACATTGGTTAGATGCTCCTCTGTATTGCCATGTCTATTTTGTATCATTCTCCATTTTGAGTTAAGAAGTATAAATACCCAATGCCATTTTGAAACGGCATTGAGAGACCGCGTTGGACCGGCCCTGCGGGGTCTGTCTAATCTGATTGTAAATTATCATTATGCTGTATGTGAATCTCGTTCTGTCTCTCTGAATCAATATAAAATATGACTAAAACCCTCACTCTGAATGGATCTCTCGTCTGTGGTGAACTCAGGTAACATTTCGGTATTTATAAGGTAATTCTCCTAAAGTAACATTGTTTATATTGGCTATTTACTTAAAGTATCCTGGTAAAAGCTAAATATATATTGTAATTCGAAGTATTTTGAGAGTTCCGGTGTTTCGGTGATCTCAGCTCTGCTGTCGAAGCTATTTATAGTAACTATTTTAATACAGTCCTAAAGTAAAACATATGGTGGAAATATATCTATCATAATTATGTTCAATTCATCAAAACATTTAGAGAAGTACAAATAGACACTTCTATCTATATAGTTAAAGAACAGAACAGGAATTCATCAAAAAGGGATGGGGGGGGGGGGATTCAGATTTTACGGGGGCAGTTTCGTGCAGGCGTCCGTAGGTGCCCTTTGAGAGCGGTTTTGAAGGAGTCAAGGGATTCACATGTCTTGACTTTATGACTGTTGGTAGGGCGTTCCACATTTTGGTGGCATAGGAGCGAAAAGAATTTAGTCCCTTGTTTGTGCCGAATCTGGGTTTTACATGGTTTGTTGCACTCCCTCTGGTGTTGTGGGTGTGGACGTTTACATTAAGGAAGTATTTAGACAGGTACATGGGTATCTTCAGAGACTGCATTCATAAATGTCTTTCAAAAAATAATCTCTACCAGGCATGTGCTCATAAACAAAGTCTAGCTGGAGACATACAACAGTAACGATCAACTTCCACTAGAGGGGGCTACACTACACAATAACAGTGGAAAAGAGTCACTGAAGACAATGTGATTGATTGATTGATTGAAATATTTATTAACAGTTTGTAGAATTTACAGTACATTTTAAGCACAAACTCAATACAAAGACTGTTAACTGTGAGTGGACGACCCAATTAAGCATTACACTTGTTTACAACAGGGTCCACATTGTTCAATTCATCAAAGATAATAAAATCAGTTAGGGCCGGCCTATTTGTGATCAATAAATGTGTGATAAAAATAGCCTCGAGTACCCCTTTTTCCCCTCACTGTATATGTTTCTTTCCCCTTTTTTACCTCCTTTATGATGAATTCCTGTTCTGTTCTTTGGCTATATTGAAGTGTCTATTTGTACGTCTCTTGTAAATTTGTATTGAGTTGTGCTTGAAATGTACTGTAATTCTGCAAACTGTTAATACATAAATCAATCAATCAAAAGTAACACAAATTCAAAATGATTTTCTTTTCCTTTTTTCATTCTCACGCAGACATGTGGATACCTGTTCTCTGTTTTGTGAGGAGGAGGCGCGCGTGCGGTGGGGGTTGTGTGGAAATTCCTTGTCAAACCAGTTTAACTGGACAGATGCTTCTCTTATTTCCAAAGACATACAGTAGTAGGGTTTACCTTGGCTTCATGACTTGTTAGTTCTGTATAGGTGTAGCCTAATTAAATTCTCCTTTAATATTAGGCTAATTGTTTTAAAAGCAATGTGAAATATATGTTGGTTCAGGATAGCCTACATTTTGTTTTGTTCTTATGATGCAGCATTGCAGCCGAATATCTAACCTTGTTTATTGATAATGAGATTTAGTTTTATTGTTACACTTGACAGAAACATGAATACACAGGACCTCAATGGAAATAATAATAATCCATGCTTTTGGGGGTTTATATTCTTTTAGCATCCGTATAGGCTATACAGGCGTATCCGCTGTGCTGTGCTGTGCATGTTGTGTTTCTTCTTTTTTGCAAACTGTTATAATAAAGTATTAAATCAATCAATCAATAAAAATAACATAAACAAAAAATATAAACTACCTAACATGTTCCAAAACAAGTGCAGGGTGAAATATGGGAGTGTTGTAGTAAAATGTGCATTCTGGTGACTGAGCAAGCTGTAACATGACAAGGGCTGTTTGAAGAATGTTGTCTAGAAAGAAATAAAGAAGCAGACGCTGTCATTGGCGGATGCTGTTGTCATTCGTTGGGTCACACCCAGCACCTGTGGGCGCACCAGGCAGGTATCGATGCAAATACGCACCGGGCGTGTCGCGCAGACCTCTACTTGGAGTTGGAAGTGAAGACGCTAGCTGGGTCGATCGATTTGGTGATTTTGGTCTGGTTGACCCAATATCAACTATATGGCCATAATGCAGCGGATCATGCGGATTGGTTTTGCACTGAGCCTTGGTAAGTCCCGCTCCGGCGGTCCCCGGCAAGACCTATTAATTAAACATGTTCTTGGTTGTGGTCTCATATAGGCCTACAAAATGTGTGCGCCACACCTATGGCTGCCCCATAACACTTCAATAATTGCTACAAATAACAATGAAGTTGTAGGCCTATTTGTTTAAATTGTTGATGCTTTTAGAACTGAAGATATTTGGTAAATTTTAGCAAGCAAGTGACACTGCAGGCACCTCAACAATAGTTCACAGCCGTTGCCTATAATGAGGTGATTGCGAACATTAATACATGCTGTTTAAAACACTGATATTACTAAGATATGTTTAGGTTGGTACCATTTTGCCTACATTCTGTTTGTCACTTATTGACAAACTGGTTGAGGGGGAGGGGGTTCCGTTAGGCCTTGGCCTGTAGGCCTGTTGAACGGAACTGAGGGTGGTTGAACTGGAATTCAAAATGCTACAGCAGGAATAGCCTAACAGTGTAGCCCATGTGCGCGCCTATAGTCTAGCTATAATTTGTTTAAAGGACGTTTACGATATTTTGTAACAAACTCAATAACAAACGATCCCCCTCAATATAGGCATAGGCTATTAAGAGAAATGGCCGATGATTAGATGGCTTGGAGAGATAACAGCCTTCATGTGAGGGACATCTATAGCACATTATCCCATGTATTATAGCCTAGGCTACTATCTATGTGTATAGGCTATATGTTTACCTCTGTTTCCATTTATGTTTACAGTGGTGTCAATGGCCGCGGCTCTCCAGGTAACAATTCCTCAAAAAGAGTATGAGTTTGCCAGAGGAGACAACATCACCCTGCCCTGCAAATTCGTGCCCAAGAACCCCACCAACCCACTCGTTATTGTCAGTTGGACTGCTGAGGGAGACAAACCTGGCGCTCCTGAGGTAGGGGTGTGTGTGTGTGCGTGTGTGTGTTTTGTTGTGCGAGTTACTCTGAAGGCCTGCAGATGCTGCTTAGCTCCATAATGGTGTCTAATCCCCATAAGAGACCTGACATTAACTGGGTTCAGGACCTGCAGACTAGAGTCGCATTAATTATTATTAATTATATATGTTTTTACAGATTAATGATTTAAAAATGATACATAGCCTACGTGTGTATGTATGCAGACATACACGTGCGGCCAGTCACTGGATCGGCATTAGGCAAAACGGCAGAATAGTCTACTTTTTTTTCTCCATGTTTGAATCCTGTGCCATCGAACAAGGCTTTGAATTGTTCATTCTTTAATGATCTGCTCTTCTTGCTATTCAACAGTCTCAGATCCTCACCTACTATTCCACGAGTAAGACTCTTGACATCAAAGAAAAGTATAATGGTCGTGTGACTTTGGACCATAACATTGCAACTGGAAAGGCCGACTTGAAGCTGAGCTTGATCACGTTGGCAGAGAACAGGGTGTTTGAGTGTCGAGTGTCGATCCCTAAGGACGATGAGGGCAAGCCAGCTGCCACCACACGATTGATAGTACTGGGTAATGGCCCGTAATATACCGTATTTTAAATCACCATCACATTCAAAGTGAATCCATTCCTAATTTTGTTGCAGTCAATGAATTCAGATGTGGATGGGATTAGATTTGAGGTGACTTATTCTTTACATTTATCAATCATAAGTTATACTCAAATCCCTCCTCATTCACTCATCCCACTCCGATTGTCTCATAATCTCTCATATTAATCACATGAAATGGTTCTTTTCATTTTGCCAGTGGCTCCATCCAAACCCATCTGTAAAATCGAGGGTTCAGCAGAGTTTGGCCAGAACATCAACCTGACTTGTGTGTCTGAAGAAGGCTCCCCAAAACCAACATATAAGTGGGAAACTCGGGATGTCAGGAATACACTTCGTGCTCCAGACCCGAGGACCACTGATAGTAAGTACAAACCTTGTGTAAGTTGTGTTTAATGTGCATGTGTTTGTGTCGGTTAAAATAACTAAGTATTTTACTGTTTAGTAAAGGAATATACTGTACCATGAAATATAACATTCAGGCACTAACTAATTGTCTCATTCTCAGAGGGAGGCATCTTGTCTCTTTTTAATCTCACCAAGGAAAGCTCTGGATACTACATTTGTACCTCTAGCAACAAGATCCGCGCTGCAACCTGCAACGTCACCGTTGCTGTCATGCCACGTGAGTGCAACTCCACCTAATTTAAAACCTCTGTCCTATGCTGTGTAGTGAAGACTGCCTCACTTGTGCCATTACATCCATTATGTATTTTCTGTTTACCAGGAAAAATATGCACCTTTACTTTTGGTTGCAGCCCTGTGTTCCACCACCTGATAAAAGTATAGTAGCTACAGGTGTATTCAGGGATACATTTTATCCTCGAGTAGTTTGTTGAAGCATCATTTAACGTGGGATGTGGGTGAATATTGAGTATGTTCCTGTAATCAGGATAGATTGTAGATGCCAATAAGACAAGGTTGCATTTATTTAAGTCACTCTGGTTGGTCAGATACTGTCGGTGACATGGGGTACAATGCTGCTGGAAGCTCTGCCCTGGTAAAAGCTGACGAAGTTGGAATTGTTCAGCATTAGTTATTTTTGGTAAACCTATTTAAGTTCCTTCTGCCTTAGTAGTAGGCTGACATCAAAGTATGACAAAACAGGGTTGAGAAAGGTTCCAATTAAGGCACTCGCTCAGTTGAGTTTAAAAAATCTCTTGAGCCGAAACGTATATATATTTTTTAATTTAATAAAAGCCATGATGTTTCCATTGTGCTTCGTTCCTTTAGCATCCATGAACATTGGCTCTACTGCGGGGATCATCGGTGGGGCCGTGGCAGCTTTAATTGTACTCATTATCGTCATCTACTGCTGCTGTTGCCGCAAGAAGGAGAAAGAGGAGGACTATGCCATGGGGTATGGCATGCTAACAAAACATGCACACAATTTATGTTGCCACCTGGATTCAGATTTAAGATAATTAGATATGAGGCTTTTGGCAGGCAGCATACAGGCAGGGCTGATACACAAATAGGAGAAGGAGAAGTAGTCCGCACACTGTTTCGTAGCTTGGGGAAGCTACGAAACAGTGTGTGGAACTGCGGACTACTTCGCCTTCTCCTGTACTTATCTTTTTGTTCAGCACCTGAACGTTTTTAGAGATGTGCGTGCTTTCCTTTGGATTCAGTTTCTGATACACAAATACACACACAACTACCACATGCCTGACTGGTCTGTGCTCCGTCTCCAGGGTTCGTGAAGAAGGCGAGTATCGTGACAAAGAGCAGCCTGAGAATGGAGAGAGACCCCATGTAGACAGGCTTGAGAGTGTTCGGAGTGACGATGAGTCCAGTGTGAGGAACGCCTCCAGCCGACAGGAAGAGCGAAGCGAGCGGGAATACGAACGCCGCAGCGACTATGACGACCGCCGCAGCGACTATGACGACCGGCGCAGTGACCACTCCGACCGACGTGATAAGTATAATGACCGCGACGACCGCCGCCGTGACGATGACCGTCGCTACGACGATGACCGCCGCTACGATGATGATGACCGCAGAGACCGCTCCTACAAAGATGATCGCTACGATGAGCCATATGACGAGGACGACCGCAGACCCCCCAAGGTGCCTTCCAAGCCATCCAGGGTGGAGTACGATGACTAAAATCCTAAATCCAGAAAATCAAACCTCTTATTTGGTCCATTGAACACATTGATGTGAGGAAGTAAAGGCTGCTACTACAGAACATAGCCTTACAGAAGAAAATGAATTAGTGTCTGTACTCTGTATTTGTCTGTTTCTCTTTTAAGGCTTTACTGTGAGAAACGTAGCTTTCAATCAAAGGGTTTGACTGTGTGTTGAGCACATACATCACATTGGAGGCTAGTTTAAGCCCTCTGTATAAACAAGCCTCCATTAATATACTGTACATTTTATGTTTGAACGTTTTATAAATGCATTGTGGTTTTTAAATGGAAGTTGCATTTGGTATTGGTATTTCATATGATCTGTGTGACTGCTTTGAAAATTCAATCTTCCTCCACTAGACCTCAGGCCAGTCGATATCATTACAAATGGGCCGCTACATCATGTTTTTAACATTATCAAATGTTTGTTCTCCTATGACTTAGAATTCAATGAATGAATTTATATTGTGAATAATTATACCATTCTTGCTTTGCTAAATCATGGTTATTTTTGTGTAGACTAATTTTGTGTTTAATGTTCTTGGAATGCAATAGTGCAATTTTAACATGTAAATAGACTATTTTATTTTTCTTTTATAAAGTTTTGAATTTTATTTAATTGGAAATGGATACAAATTCTAATGTAAATGAACTAGGTTACTATAGTGCCAAACAATTCAGCCTGTTTAATAATGGCTACAAATTATGCAAAATACATTTAAATACTTATTCACTTATTCAAATACATGTAACAGAAATACTGCCAGTATCAAATAATAAAGTTTGTCAAATAAAGCTGTTTGGAAAACAAGTTGTGTGAAGTTTGATGTCTTCAGAATAGGGATCATGTCCCTATATTGGCTTTTAACACTAGATGGCGCCACCATTATCTTTCTATAATATCGATAAACGAGTTAACTTTGACTTTTTAACTATTCTTCCTGTGCGCTTTTCTTTTCCTGTGATCATTTCAATCCAGAATTAATTATACATGTGACGTTTATAAGCAAATTAAAACAATCTCACTATTAATCAATCGTCTGCCGCATGCCCGTATCACGCGGTTTTAAAATATGTCAAGGTCTCAAGACATAAAACGTAACAAACGTTCGAGTTCACTCGAGTCCAGACCTGTTACAAAAAGGAAATATAGTAGTGTAGCAGCCTAATCATGTTTCAGGGATTAAGCACACATGGATTAACATTGAGCTATGAACGCCCCCACCCCGTCCATTCGCAGCCACCACCACCCATTGTCCTTAACGGACCGAAGCGCCTCCCCACCCCCACTCTTGTAGTGGTGGTGCGGTCCCGTTATCTGAAAATTATCCAGACTTGTTTGCAAGAGATGAGACTGAGCAAGAGGATGTAGCTAAATCATGTAACTTTCTCGAAGTTGAATTATATCATTTTGAAATGTATTCGATGATGAGTTGGTGGATTCCTATAATTTGCTTGGCAGGTAGGTGATTATAAAAATATATATTATAGTTTTTGTTTGTTTGCTATACCTATAACCTGTTGTTGAGATTCTTATTGTTGTGTTAATTAGAATGTGTTGTTGCTCATGCTGCTATGGATTTACAATAATGATAACTTTTCGTGAACTGAACATTAATTTGGTAAAGCATGTTGGAGTCCGATCCTTCTTAGAGCAAAGCCCCTTCTAAACAGACATTTAGCTGCATATAATAGAGCATGTTCTTTTTACCAGTTGCTTGAAAAGCACTGGTTTCTTAGTTTTTTAATCCTAAAAACAAAAAATATTCCCTTTTTGAAGTGGCCTAAGCTAGAAATTCAGTTGTTTGGCCTGGTTGTAAATTTATTAAAAGCATTACATTGTAATTTCCATTCAATAATAACTAACAACTAAAGTTAACTAGCAGGTGCAGGTTTTAACTTAAATGGAACAACTGGCCTTAGCCAGGTCAGGCTACTTTTTCCCCCTTCTCTTTAGTTTAAGGTAGAATGAGATATACCGGTATTCCAATATGTTACCCATTCTTGAGAACTGCACTCCTCCTTTTTACTTCTCTAGAAATGTCCTACAAGGAAAACTAATAAAGCCTGTATTCCCCAGGGTATGCCCACCTCCCCATCCCCCTAAAGCAAATCCCCCCCCCCCCCCTTAAGCTCATAGAATTGAAATAAGTGTACCCTAGGAAATTGATACGCTACTGTCTGCAATATATTTTTTGTTTGCCTATGACTTTTATGACTTATTTAACTCTTTTGTTTGAGCTTTCTGATAAAGAGTTAGAGATATTATAGCCTACTCAGGTCTTATCTATATACACTGGTATAAATAATAACAAGATACAATTATGCTTCTCTGTTGAATGTTTTGAGTAGCTCTCGCTTGGCTGAGCTATTAGTCTGTCTTCTGTGACAACAAGTTTGGAAGCTCGATCAAGCACAGCCTCTCAGTAATTGAAAGAAAACAATACAACCTGGTTTAAATGAAGCTGCCCCTCCCAACACACATTTTTGATCTCTGCTCACTAGCTCACTTTTAGTCATACCTCCCACTGCTTGGATAAAGTGTGTGTGTGTGTGTGTGTGTGTGTGTGTGTGTGTGTGTGTGTGTGTGTGTGTGTGTGTGTGTGTGTGTGCGCGTGTGCGTGTGCGTGTGCGTGTGCGTGTGCGTGTGTGTGTGTGTGTGTGTGTGTGCGAGGAGGTGAGAGAGGAGCATCTCCATGTGTGTTGCATGCCTACTCTGGACTGCAGCAGTCCAACCCCTTCATGGACATCATGTGACTAAGATCCCTGCAGCTTCAGAAGCTCCAAAACAGTCTTAGATCAACACAGCTCACAGTTAGCTTCTTTGAGTCAGTCAGCCTGACACAAACCGTCCAGTTTGGTCTTTGTTGACCAAGACTTTCCATGCATTCCACTTGTAAACAGTGGTTCTCTCAACCTATGGGTTGGGAACCCCAGGGGGGATGGCATCCCCAGATGACAGTAAAGTGACAATTAAATACCTAAATAGATACCAAAACCTAAAAAAAAAGATAATTAATTAAATGTAAAACTTTTAAATAATATAAGAAAGAGGCACATTTTGGGAACATAACTGATCACTGCTTGCAATGCGAGTCATGAGCATGTAAATCGGCTATTTTCACACAATATTTTCAGAATCTCCACAGATATATATAAATATTGTGTGTAAAATTAAATAGCTGATCATCAAACAGAGTTAAACTAAATATAATGTCTCAGCTCCTACAATTTCAAGCGCTCGTCAGGTGAACTGGGGACCCCCACCCTGACAAGCACTTGGAATTAGGAGTTGAGGCATTACATTTAGTAAGCACATTTTTCACTTGAAAATCCGTTATTTTCTGCAAGCGGCAGTCATACGACAAAGTATTAATTAGGCTTAAGAGTCACTCCCTTTCTCCAACCCAGACCTTGACTCAGCACTGTACAAATACAGAACTGTATGTGGTACTGTCTGGCATAGTATAGGCCTAATCCCTCTCATTATGCAGGACTACTTATTACTGACACGTGTTCGAACAGGAAGATGACCTGTTAGTCTTCCTCAGTCTAATTATGTCCAACCAAAATGTAGTCTGTGTATCATTGAGACATTGCACTATTCCACAGTTGATGAATTAGGCAACAGATTGTATTACAGTATTGAAGCATTGCTATTTAGATGTTCCCTTGTAACTACACTACAGTACCTGCACACCAACATAAAAATATAAACAATATGATAAGTAATACAACCACATAAAATAAAATCTCTGTCAATTCAAAATGGCTCCAGTATAGAGCCATCATCATGAGGCCTTCGTTCATCTGGCAGAGTAGCTCTGCCTGATGCCCTTAAGCCAAGGTCTTTCTCATACAGTATATATCTACAGTGACCAAGAGGGATTCCCCTTTGCCTGAGTTATAGATGTTTTGTTTCCCATGGGTTTGAATATGCTATCTACTATGTGATTATATTCACATAATTTTCATTCTATCCCAACCATTGAACCACCAGTAGCTAACCACCTATTAGCTACTGCAAGGCACATCAACTAACTTCTGAACTCTACAGCAGTGTCCTCTTTTCAAGCCTCCTTTTCCCTAATTTATACCAGATTGACCATTTGTTTGCCTTTGCCTCACTGTCCTCTCTTCCCTCCTAGGTATGCTGTCACCAGGCTGCTCTGGGGTGCAGGTGTTTGTGAGAGATGAGAAGAGGTATGCGGTGCTGTTCCAGTCTGTGGTGCTGCCGTGCCACTTCAACAGCGTGTCCACTCAGGTCCCTGTCGTGCAGTGGGTTTACAAGTCCTACTGTCGAGACCGCACAAGAGACGCGTTTAGCTTCTCTGACAGCCTGAGTGGAAGTGGAGGCCTGGGCGGAGGAAGTGGAAGAGTGGGTGGAGGGTACGACACAGGAACCACAGCGAACCTCCACCTTGACTGCTCTGACAGCAGCCGGACTGTCCGCACGGTGGCATCCATCTCTGGGTCTTCAGTCACACTGTCAGAGTACTACAAGAACCGAGATATCTCCATCATCAACAGTAAGTCTGCAGGGCTGTCTCCATTTTGAAGTTTAGATTGTTTTCACATACATTTTAGATTTACACACTTGTGTGTGTGCAAGAAAGTCAAGCTTATGATAATCAGAATCTGTTTATTGGTCAGGTGTCCACACGCAAGGAAACTCCCTTTACGCAGGGCATATGAAACCACATTTATTTTATCATTGTTTTCTATATAGTTTAGTTTTTGTCAAAATCATCACCACAAGCATTGACAGGTTCTCTTAATGCAGTAAGTGCTTCATGTTGGGCTAGTTTGACTGAATTAGTATTATTATTATTTGCCCCAGCGTTACAGCGTACTATCCTGTACTCACTGCTCTATCATTAACTTCTCTGATCACACTGTCCTCCAAGAACAATCAAAATAAATAAATCTAAATAAAACTGTTGATGCTGCCCTTTATCACTGAAGGCAGCAGCATAAATTCGGTTTAAGGTGTGTGCATATGTGTGCCAGAGACATAGAAGTGGCATTGTTTGCAGGCCTCAGATTTATGAATCTCTGGCTCAGGGTAAAGAATCAGCCTTCTCTTCACTAGCCAGGCACAGACAAAAGAGAAGGCTTGAACGTTTCATTTATCCTGACCTCTCTCTTTCTCTCTGTTCTTCCCTCTGATCTAGTTTAATGTCAATCTTGCACTTTTTTCTCTGTAGATCTGACCTCATGCCAACATGTTTTTTTCCATCCCCTCTGATGTGATTTGATTTAGTGCTTTTCCCTCATTTTCCCCTTTCTCGATCTATCTCTATGTTTGCTCTCCATTCCTCCTCATCCCTTGTAATGTGTGGTCAGTATCCCTGAAAGGTTCTGTGTGTTCACACTTGACGTCCAGTTCCTAGTGGAATCTGAGGGCCCCTCTGGGCTCCCGTTAAGTTGTATATCGCTACAAAAGTCTCGTCATCAAAATAATATTGTAGATAATAAGAGAAAGGCATATTACACAATCTAAACAAACAAAGAGGTAGGAGCGCACATGCACCAATAGTGGGGAGGTGCTGACCACGGGAGATTAACTTGAACAGAAGATAAATTATAGGTCGCACAAGTCGTAGTGATGTACGATGCAATACTTTATTTTAAGATTCTTAACGTTTTGCCCAAAAATGCCTTCTTCAAGGTATGAAGAAGGCATTTTTTGTCGAAACGATGAATCGCTACTATGAGTTGTGCGAGTCAGTGCGACCTCCTTTCTCTTCTGTTCAAATAATATCACAATTACATTGATTTCATTTTAACTGAGCCATTATGCAATTATGTATGCAATGCAGTCACCAGTTATTATGTTGATGGTAGCCTAAAGTGATAACAAAAAGGTATTGTTTTTGTTTTTCACTTTCCCTCCCATTCACAAGTTACACAAGTGAATTGATAAAGAACAGCTTCCCTCCCGTTCACGAGTTACATACGTTATGTTTTCATAGTTTAATTCAACGTTTTTAATACGTTTTAAGACTTACAGCCTGGTTTCCCCATATATCGAGTTATATATAATAGAGATGTCACCGGATTTCTCCTCTCATCCACTTGTATTGAGTTGCTCACCCAGCGCATGAGGCGTTCTTCCGGGTTGGAACAGAGTGCATTCTGGGATTGGTATTGGCCATACATGAACGCGCTGGGCCGTTCATAGCATATCGCGCGTTCACATAATGGAACATAGTGTGCGTTCACGTATGGCCCATAGTTCCATGCATAGTGCCGGCCCATAGTGCAATACCACTTTCGTTCACCATGTCCATTTTATCCCGCAGTAAAACTGTTAATAAAAAGCTGGAGAGACATGGAGACTGAACAAACATTCTATAGCAATGAGTACTATCACAACATAGAGATTTTTAACACTTATTTTATTTTATACTCTACCTTTGAGGTCTGGTCACTGGCAGACCTTACACAGCAGTCTGGAATCGGACACGCCTGAGTCTCCTCCCCGATCCTTGGCCAACAGGAAAAGGAAGTATAACATTTCCTGTAGTTTGAATGGGTGTATTTATACACTCGACCACCTTGCATCGAAGACAGAATCCAGTCAGGTCTATGCAAGTGTCACAGAGTAGAGCTACCGACGCACATAAGAATATATATTTTTGAGGGGCGCCAGCAGCCCCTCCCATGCCCATGACCAAGCTTTTGGTGTCTGTGTAAACACAACCATTGAAGACAAACGTGAGGACAGAAAAGTGAAGACGCAAATTGTGATTAGCCTGAATGATGTTTGTGATGATTTGATTGGTTGAGCACGGAATGTAATGTATGATGATAACAGCCCCTCACTTTACACGGGTGTGATTTTTTAAATGAGCGGTAGATGTTTGGTTTCCCATGCATGTGACCCAGGTTTTAACCTACACTAGTCACACTGTACTATGTTATTCCGGCAACAACCTTGAATGCAGATGCCTTTGAAAGCCCGTGAATTTGATCTTACTTGTAGCAACATCATGACAGCATACATACATTCCATTCCTGCCTTTCATGTCTCACAGAGGGAGATGAGTTTGTCAGTTAGAAAACAATGGGGTACTACTGACACTCCCATATCCCTGTCCTCTCTCTGGCCCACCCATACAGAAGCAGACCTGCGTATAGGTGAGCTGCAGTGGGGCGACAGCGGCATCTACATTTGTAAAGTGGTGATCTCTGATGACCTGGAGGGGGAAAATGAAGCCAGCGTGGAGCTACTCGTGCTGGGTAAGCCTCGGGTGTTCACTCAACATAACAGTTCAATTCAAAGCTGCAATCTGGAACATAATTTTAATCCAGGGGTCTTCTACGTTTTCAGACCCTTTAGCCCAGAGAAAGATGAAGCAGGGACACATACACTACACGTATGAAATTGTGCTGCAAATTAAACCTTTACATAGATTTCATAGATAGCTTCTATAGCTCTGGATTTTAGAGTGTATTCAGAGACTCTCCCCACATATACGTGCTCTCACGTACACATCTCCATTGCACGTTCCGTTTGTAAAGGTTGTTATTATGTAAAAAGCCTGTCTAAGGCTAACATATTCATCACTGGAGACAAAGAGAGCTCGTTTACGAGCTGATTTATCGGAAGCATTGGCTCTGCCTGGGCATTGTTTCCCATGCTTGCAGTGTAACCATGGGGACTGTGCTCACTCATATAGTCATACTGTATGTCTCTGGTTGTTTTACTGAAGCATACTGTAATGCTTTTGCAAATATGCGACGAGCACTTCAGTGCTACAAATAACATGGTGCTATATGCTGGGAACATGAGGTCATGCGGTGTGTGTGTGTGTGTGTGTGTGTGTGTGTGTGTGTGTGTGTGTGTGTGTGTGTACTTTTACTGTACAAACTTTGCAGTTTTATGATTAGGACTTCCGTGGTTTAAGGCTAGGTTAGGAGAGAAGCTGAGCGGAGAGGGTGTTTGTCACTTCACATACTCCTACAGGCTGGGATGCCACCTGTCATCCTCCTCCCATTGGATGTAGGCGCTAGCCTATGTCCTCTCGAGGCTCCTCACTGGCAGCTGAGCCAGTATGGTACATTGGAACAACAAATGGCATAAAGTCTTAAGTTATGGAGAAAAAAGGGGTAAAATAATTGACTATTCTACATTTGTAAAAAAAAAAAAGAAAAAAAAAAAGAAAGAAAGGGAAAAAAAATAAGATGTCTGTCTGTCTGTCTGTCTGTCTGTCTGTCTGTCTGTCTGTCTGTCTGTCTGTCTGTCTGTCTGTCTGTCTGTCTGTCTGTCTGTCTGTCTGTCTGTCTGTCTGTCTGTCTGTCTGTCTGTCTGTCTGTCTGTCTGTCTGTCTGTCTGTCTGTCTGTCTGTCTGTCTGTCTGTCTGTCTGTCTGTCTGTCTGTCTGCATGTCTGTCTGTCTGTCTGTCTGTCTGTCTGTCTGTCTGTCTGTCTGTCTGTCTGTCTGTCTGTCTGTCTGTCTGTCTGTCTGTCTGTCTGTGTGCGTGAATGTGTGTGTGCGCCCCCATACAGTATATACCGTACGTACGTACTACCATGTAGTACGTACTACATGGTGTCACTCAAATAAAGGCCAGCCTCAGAGTGAATTCAAGCAAACGTAGCCGCATGGCGCCTCAACCATCGCTATGGTAACACTTGTTAACTGTGCACAGACATTGTGAAGAAACAACAGGATACAAATGGAATTACACCACGCATAGAGAGAGTTTGTCTAAAGCACACACACACACACACGCACGCACGCACGCACGCACGCACGCACGCACGCACGCACGCACGCACGCACGCACACACACACACACACACACACACACACACACGCACACACACACACGCACACACACACACACACACACACACTGTGTTTGCTGCGAGAATTGATGGCACCCATTTATGGCATGTACAAACTACCGGTAGATTATCGGTTCCGGTTCGATAGCCCAGTTAACCTTTAACTGCTCCCGATGAGGAGACTGGGTCCTTGCATGCAGGTTGCCTCCACGGTCTGCATGTCAATGGATACATTAACACACTCTGCTGGCAAGTGCCCTGGTCTGGATAAAGGTGTTAGAAATGCAGACCATTTAGCATGATTTGACCTTTAAATTCCTTGATATGAGATATCATAAATCCACCAGCAAAAGTAATTAATTTAAACATTTCAGAGTTAAATCACCACTACTGGTTTTATTGTGCAGGCTACACAGAACTAGATTTCCTGGTATGGGTGTAGCTGTAGCTAACATGCCGTGCAAGCCACTTGTAGTGTTTCCATAACAACGTCTGGGGCCAGTCAGGGGAATGGGCTCGGGGAGACTTTGTCGAGGAAGAAAGACACGGAAGATTGAATGATGCAGGGAAGAGGAGCAACAGATGGAACGATGATGCCATATGACAAAGACTCAAAAAAGCTGAGTGGTGGGTGAGGGTGAAGCAAAGCGAAAGAAAGCATGACATAGATAACCCAAGGTCACACAGAGACACTAGTCATAACTGTAGAAAGGTCTTCACTCTGGCACACTCGGCAGGGTTGAACAAAGGGCAGCAGAAACATGTGCATGTGAACTGAAGCTTGTTTGCTACCCTCCAGAGTCCAGACAGACAGCAGTAGAGCTCAGTAGACGGCACAGATTCCACAGGTGAGCTGTCTTAATGCTGCTTGGTAGGGGGGCCGGGAGCCGGGAGGGGGAGGGGGGTCCACACACTGTGTACAGTCCACACGGTGTCAACCTGTGTTAAATCAAGACAGTCATGATAGTCTGCTGCCTGGTTCTGCTGTGTTCCTTTCTCCATCCAAGCCACCCTGTCCCCTATCCCATGACGTAGCACACTCACACTGTGAAATCCACGGTGTTGATTGATTGATTGAAAGATTTAACAGTATGCAGAATAGGTACATTTCAAGCACAACTCAATACAAAATCTGTTAACTGTGGACGACACAATAAAGCATTACACTTGTTTACAATAGGGTCCACCATTTTCAATTAATCAGAACATTTAGAGACGTACAAATATACACTTCTATATAACAAAAAACTGAAATCATCATAAAAGGAGGTAAAAGGGGAAAAGATAATATACAGTGAGGGGTTGATTGTACAATTACATCCAAATGGACCCTTTGACCATTTGCATAATCCATTACAAATGGATACATTAACACTTAGGATTTATTTGTGGACAAACACACAGCATGATGGACTGATTATGATCTCATGTAATACCATCCTGTTAGTATAACAGATGTGTATATGGCTGACTGTTCATTTCAAACCTCTGCTGAAGCCAAACCAGTTTATTTCACAGATTTTATGGCAGCTGAGAATATAATATAATAATATAATATATAATGAAAGATAATGAGTTAGCTGATACGACATTGTTTTAAACTTCTTGGTCATCATTGGCTTATTTCGAGTCGAGTCTAAATTACTGTAACAATAGAATTATTAGAACAATGTATTTGTGAAGAGGAGGGAGGTCAATTCAGATTTACGAATCTTTAATTCTGGCTAAATAATCCTCCTACTCTTTGCTAGCCACATGAGAGAGAGAGTGGTAGAGTGAATAACACACAGCAAAAGACTGGTTTGAGGAACCCCTGCAGGAAGTGCAGGGGTGTGTGTGTGTGTGTGTGTGTTACTGGCACTTGTTATCTACTGGATGGTGAGATTCCCCAGCTCGCCACCACGAACACATTACATGATGTTCAGTAGAGTGGGAGAAATCCAAGGCTAGTCTGTCGATCAGAGAAACTCTGTTCCACCCTATTCCAGGCTCTCTGGAACTATGCCAATTACATTCTGATGCATGCTGCTGTGTTTGCTTGCCAATCTCTCTCTCTCTCTCTCTCTCTCTCTCTCTCTCTCTTTCCATGTCTCTCCATGCATGCTGCTGCTTACATAACTATCTTTGAATCTGACATTCCAATTTATTTCACCTTCATTTCCGCTCCTCTCCTCTCCTCTCCTCTCCTCTCCTCTCCTCTCCTCTCCTCTCCTCAACTGTCCTCAAAACTCCTCACTCTTGCCCTGTCTCTCTGCAGGCTTCTCTGGTGTTCCTCAAGACCTCCTTCCAGACCTTGACTTGAAGATTATGCCAGGTAGGGACATGTTCTCTTGTCCCCTGGCCCCTTCTGTCCAAACTAACCCCATCTGTCCTAACGCTATCCAATCAGCTGCCATCATTAGTTCACTACACAGTAAAATCCTCAGTGTTAATTTAACTCTTATAGAGTGTACAAATGGACCCCGTAAGGGTCCAGTTGGTTACATGTTATAAATAGATAAATTAACATTGCATTTTACTGTGTACTAATGCACATGAACGGGTATTCATGAATCAGTCCATTAGGATGCTCTCGCAGTACAGTGTAAGCGGGAACCATTTTGAGAATGATCGCCACCAATCAAGCAATAAGTTGACAACTTGGCTTCCGCTAAGCTGTGTTGGAAAATATCTGTGGCATTTATTATTTATGGTTGTGGTTAGCTTGTCATCTCAGTTTATCGCCTTGAATTCTTGTCAGACAGTTTGTCATCGTGGAGTGTGTGGGATTGTGGGAAGGAATGGTTCAAATTAAATGGGAATAGCTCCCTTTAGCAACAATGGTATGATTCACCCAGCCAATGTGGTAACTGCAGGCTTATCTTGTATTAGTGTGTGTGTGTGTGTGTGTGTGTGTGTGCGCGTGCGTTTGTGTGTGTGTGTGTGTGTGTGTGTGTGTGTGTGTGTGTGTGTGTGTGTGAGTGTGAGATGTTGCATTATCACTTTGTTGTATGAAAAATAGTAGGCACATCTTCAGTCTCTTGAATAACAGCACAACTTGTGTCCCTCTGTTTTGTAGCATAATCAGGATTCCTGTGATTCTAGGATTGCATTTATCTTCTCCCATTCCAGAGGGGGTGGGGGGGGGGGGGGGTGAAGGAGTATACACTTACAATAACTGATTTCTCCCTCCCTTTATGGCACAACAGGATTGTGGATTGTGAAGTGTTTACATGACTTGTGTGGTGTATTTTTTAATGCACTATGTGTGCGCATCAAAATGCAGTCTTCTTGCCAGAGTTTTTTTGTGTGTGCAGTCAGTCATTACTGATTGCCAATGTAGTAATTTGAAGCTATAAAGACTTCACTATGTACTATATTGACTGAAGAGAAATCTGAGGTCCCACAGAGCCTTCCTGACAGTGATGATGTGTACCAGGGTGCATTATGAGTATGTTTCTCGTGGGTAGCCTATATATATTTACATCACATTGTACAGCTTAAGACCACGGAACTAACATGAAGCAAGTTGATGGAAGTTAAACATTCAAACATGGTTCATAAAGTTATTTCCCAATTTTGTGAATGTTACATGAAATGCTCTGCAACTAATACATGGTAACATGGTTGAAAACATGGAGAACTATTTGAATCATATTGATTTAATCTCTCTTTAATGCTCTGTTTTGGTCAGCCTACTATCATTCATGAGCAAGGACCACACCATCAATTGAGATGAGTTTAGCAGATTTATTGAAAGAAACAACGGAAATTAAACAGAACAAAGTGTGAGACTTGATTGTTGAGGTCATTGTGGGGAAGATAGGGACTAGGCTAGGGAGTCCCTATAGTAAAGATCAGAGAGAGAGTAGAAGAAATTGGAAGAGTAGCAGGATGGGGGGAGGGGTGTGCTGAAAGGCAGCATCTAGGTCGGAGAACGGAAGTGACTTGATTGAGGTGTGGTGGTCCTGCTCCTGAAATTCTACGAATTAGCTTCAATTAGAATGTGTGTGTGTGTGTGTGTGTGTGTGTGTGTGTGTGTGTGTGTGTGTGTGTGTGTGTGCGTGCGTGCGTGCGTGCTTGTGTGTTGCGTGCGTGCGTGCGTGCGTGTGTGTGTGTTTCCAGAGTGGCTGTTTGTAACAGCAGTGGCCCTGGGTGGTGTGTTGTTCTTGTTGCTGGTGGGGGTGTGCTGGTGCCAGTGCTGTCCACACTCCTGTTGCTGCTACTTTAGCTGCTGGTGCTGCCCTGACACCTGCTGCTGCCCCAGGCACTGTGAGTATAAACACATCATGTGCATTACAAAAACAAAACACAATGTTACAATGTACATAATTTCTAGCCTGGCCCAGCCAGCGTGCTTTCTGGTCTAGAGGGGCGGGCGCGCTTGGGGCAAGCACTGGAGAAATATTCGTTAACCGGTCAGAGCCCCAACCCCCAAACTTAAAGGCTTCCCAGAAAAGATTATTAAGTTTCGTATGAAAAGGTCAAAGTCACATTGAAGGTCAGGAACAAAGATACTATTTAAGGTTTTGGCCAACAAGATGCTTCTATATCTCGAGAGAGACAATGTTGAGAGATGGTGGTGCAACCCTTGCTGGTCCATTTTTACATTCGGGATTATAGTAAGACTAGAGTTTGTAAATACATCAAAGATGCGATTATAATACATTTCTAATAGATAAAGCTTTGGCCTGGATGAGAGCTCATCAGGTGGATCCAATCTTCTTAGAGCCGCGCCCATGGCACCCCCGTGGACCCACCTATTGTCCTTTTTCTTATGCCAGAGCCAACAGGAGGCTCTCTCTGCCTTGTGTGTTTTTGGGGGATATCAGGCACTGAGAGGTCTCTAGGACTATCGTTTGCTTCCTGCCTCAGGGTCACCAGACTGTTCGTCTGTGCGGTGTCCTTGTCCACACTTGGCCTTACTCTAGTGTATTTGAGTCAAGGGCGCCTTCTCTGCGAGATATTTTACTGTGTAGCAATTTGTTGTGATGCAGATTCTATTGCAAATAATGCTAATCATACATAATCATACATTTCCAAAATGAAAAAGGTCGACGTTAATTAATATGTAATTTCTCCATCAAGTGTATGAGGCAGGCAAGGGTATAAAGACGAGCACCTCCACCCCGCAGATGGCTGCCTACGCTCCATACTTTGTCTCTGGTGTCCCAACCATGATCCCCATTGCTCCTCCGACACTGGTCGAGAAGATGTCCTCCATCTCCCCCTCTGACAGTACTCTGCTGGCGGGAGGTGAGATCTAAGTGTTAGTGTGTACAGTGTATGTGTGTGCGTGCGTGCACCGTGCGTGTGTACAGACTGTGTCTGTGATTTGTTTATGATAAGCTAAAACATGTATAGACACATGATGACATAGATATACAGTAATATACTATACACAATTACACACAATCAAATGTATCCTCCATGCTGATTGGCTGAGTGTGTGTCTCCAGTGCCAGTGCATGGAGTGGCAGTCCCATACCGTGTGCCGTCATCCCAGGACCAGCACTCCCTCAGGGTGCTGCAGTATGTAGAGAAACAGCTGGCACACTTCAACCCTGCAAAGTCCAACAGCCACCAGTGTAAGACTCAAGCGTCAGCTCTGTGTGGCTTTACTCTCCACACACTATCACACAGTAAAATCCTCAGTGGTAATGAGTGTACAAATGTAACACTGACAGTTAACAACTGGATACATGAGGATTTTACCGTGCGCTTATTTATGAGCTGAAATAGAGCATGTTCTGGCCCTGCCACTCTCCCTATTTTCCCATCTCAGCATGCTTCTCTGTACTCCTAGATCCCTGCACATTCTTGTGATTTCATTGCTATTTAAAGCTGATGCTCAGTCACAGCTACATTATGTGCATGTCCACATGCATTTGACATGTCCTGTACTGACAATCACTTGCATGATTTGAATCTTACTTTACTCTCTTTTCACAGCTTCTCCATTGTTCTAATCTTTATCTCTCTAAATCCTATTTGTTCAGCTCCATCGAAAGAGGATATTTGTTTTTGATTGCCTGACTAGTTTGACTAATTCAATCATTCATCCGTTTGTGGTCGTGTCCCGTGCAGCCTGCAGCGTGTCAGAGCTGAGCTCTCTCCACGAAGGAGAAAACGGCTTCCAACAGTCATATCGCAATGTCCAGAAGAAGGCTCTGCCCGCCATCCCTGACCTCGGCCCGCAGCCCGAGCCCCAACGTCACCGGGATGACCGCAGTCCTGATCCCCAACGTCAACGTGATGACCGCAGTCCTGATCCCCAACGTCAACGTGATGACCGCAGCACGGAGCCGCAGCGTTGCCGGGACGGGCCCTCGTCACCCCGACGTTACCATGACAACGGCAGTGCTGAGCCCAAACATTACAATGACCCCCTTCCCCCAAGACGCTACAGCGATGACCCGCCCCCCTCCTCTCAGACAAACAGGTCCACCCGCAACCCGCACCGGCCCAACCACAGCCAGGATGACCATCAGAACAGGTATGAGGACAGGTGTAAACACACATACACTGATGTTCCTACATCCCTTTTGCTGCAACTCTCTCTCACTTTATTTGTGACATTCTTACATCTCTCTCGCATTTCTCTTGTATCTAGGTGGAATCCTCGTTCAGAACACCTGCAGAGGAAGGAATTTCGAACGGCCGGCCGGACGGGCTCACTGGACGAGCTGGAGGAGTTCGCTGCCTCTTACGGAAGAGGAGCCAGAGGAGACGACAGGGGGGACTATGAGATGGAGCTCCAGGAGTACAGCATACACCCTTCCCATCGTGATGCTCCTCCACAGCGTTACCACAACGACGACGAGTATCACCGCAGCGACAGCGACCGCGACCGCGATGGCCATCACAGACAGAACGATGACCGGGAGGAGCATCACAGGCGGCGCAAGGAAAACGGCCGCCACATAAGCCCCATTTCCTCACCTAAAAAGAGGCGTGGCACATGGGAGACTGAGCATCCTGTCCCCCCGCCGCCGCGGACCAGTCCCCCCTCTTCTTCTTCTAGAGAGAAGGACTACGATAGCACGTTTCTCAACAGACTCTTGGAGCGCAAGTCCAAGTTGAGAGTGCTCGGCCACGGGAGGAGTGGGTCACAGGGTGAAGATGATTCAGACACGCCCTCGAAGAGCAGCTCTAAAAAGAGCAGCAGTGAGTCAAGCCGCCACTGTAGCCGCTCACCTACTAACAGGCGCGACTTAGAGTTCCTGCCTCCGTATGCAGAGACTGAACGAGGTAGAGCTGACAGACCTTCTCCACAGCTTACTGTCCTGCCTGCTCACAGAGAGGAGCCCAGGGACACGTCTAAGAAAGTGGTGAGTTTCCTCTGCACACTGCAACTCTACTTGGACTGCGATTTTCTCTCTACACCAAATCTCTTCAGCACACATAGCAGATCTACAAGCTCACATGAGCTTGTAGTTCTGCTATTTTTGGCCAATGTTCCCCTCAGAATATGGATACTAGGTTTCAAGTAGTTAAAATCCTGAGTGTTCATGTAACTCCAAGTGTACGAATGGAGTTATGTTAAAACGGTGGGTTTTACTGTGTAGGCTTATGGACAACTGACTTGTATGCTATAAATCGACAGATCCATGTCAGTTTATGAAACCCATTGGGGCATCTTAATTTTTCACATCTTGTCTCTATTCTCTAACTCAAGTCATTCCATAGCTATTAGAAATGTGAAGATTAGATAATATATTGTATTACTTCAGCAGTACACCTCATAGCAAACTGAACTGAGCTGTAAGGTGTAATACCCAGAACTAGTGCAGTGTTAGCCTGCATATGGTTGACTTTGCAATAATTTATATAGGCCTAAGTGTTGCTGTTGTACCTTTGACAGGTCAGGTTCAGATGCTACGAGGATGAAAACTAGGTTATGTATCCAACCATTCTTCATAACAATTGACCCCTGGGTGACCCCTCACCCCCCTCTACCACACCTGGGCCAAAATAATATTCAACATCTTTTCAAAGATTTCACAATGCATTCTAGTTGCATCAAACAAATCATTCAAAATAATTTGAAACAAAGTTGAAATACAATTTGGTCCACTGTGGTTCGCGCCCCCAAGTTCACAGCCTAACAAAGCTGAAGTCTTTGATCTTCACCATCTGACTGACTCTACTAAATTAATCCTCTGTTTTCATGGCTACTTATGATCTTTTCATGTTGTTGTGATCTCCTATCCAAACTGACATTCTTCTTTCTCACCAGAACACACTTCTCAGCCGAGATTCTCTCATCGTTTGATCGATGGACTTAAAGCCACACATGCAGCGGACATGTTATACAGCCATCGGCGACAACGGGAAATGTATGCCAAGCAATGGACTGAATAACTTACATCAGGAGACGTCGACTGTCGATTGAAGCAGATGTTCATGGTACAGCTCATTCCCACCCCCAAATAATAATAGGCATTCTGACAGGAACAGAAAAGACAAATGAAGGAATGAACTACTAAGGAATGGACAATATTGATAGACAAATATAGAATATATATATGCATGAGAAACACGTGGAGCATGAGAAGTCACAAAGAGCATGGTGAATGTGTGCTGTCGAGAATACATTGTCTCACTGCATGGCCATCTTTCTCACAAGCAACTTTACAATGGCATCTAAACTGATGCATTCCCGCTTTGACGTCACTGGATGATGAAGTCATGGCTTCTTGGTTTCTGTCTCCGGTCACTCCATATGTCTCAGTTAGACTAACACTGACCTTATTAGAAAGTGGCCGCATTAGAAAGTGCTCTATTCCATGTCCTTCTCTATCGTCTCCCAGCACAATGAGTGCATTCATATTCACTTGATGAGACAATATAAAACAATCATGGTTGTGAGACAGGAGGTATGTGACAGCACCGTTACTGTAAAGGACCTACAGTAGCTTCAACGCAGTACAAGCACACACGCTGTATTTGTATCATTTAGTGCCATGGAGTGATTGCATTCGTCAGCGGAAGCGCATTATGTTAATGAGCATTAGCATGAGCATGCCAGCCAGAGCTTTTCAGATGAGAATTAAATACAAATAACTAATACTCAAAGATGGTAGGAACAGAAAACTTTGATATATGTTGAAAATCTAATCTTGGTTTTAACAAAAAGAGTTTGCACAAGATGACAGTTCTCTCTTTGAAAACCTTTTTTGTACATTTTTAAAGCACTTGCCTTAATATTTTCTTTTTTTAACATTGATATGAATATGATGTATTTTTATATGTGAACTTGACCTATGCATTTGAGCTGTATGTGATGTTTTACTGGTATAGTTTGTACATTGTTTAAGTGTTTTGTGACTGTATTTAAGATCTTGTTCTTTTTTTCTTCTGATTAATGATGCCCTTTCTTGTCTTATCACTGCTGTTATCAACGACTAAGCCAACATATCTAATGTGCGTGGACACACTCCGCACGCATGTGTACGCACACACACACACACACACACACACACACACACACACACACACACACACACACACACACACACACACACACACACACACACACACACACACACACACACATAGTGAGAGAGAGAGAGATGGACAGAGATAGAGAGACGCCTGATTTATACTTCATCATACAACAGTGCAACACTCCCATGCAGTTGCCAAAAATAGCAGATCAACCTCACTGTTAGTGAGTGCCGGACCAGCATAGTACAATGGAATATAAACGAGGGATAAGTGAGGGAGAGAGACAAAGACAGAGGGACAGAGAGAGAGAGGGATGACTGCTTAGGTTTCTGTATGAGACAGTGTGTCATTTAGTATGAGTCATGACCCCCAATGTCTTTGTCTATTGTAATCACACGCTGCCTTTAATACAACTAGGTCAAAACAATCTGGACACACTCGGAACAAACACACCGATATGCCTACTCAGCCAGATTACAGCTGCAATGTTGTTTTCAATGTTTTGTCTTGCAACACATACTTATTTAATGTTTTTGTAATACTTACCGTCCATTGCCAGCTAATAAACAGTACTGAAAAGGTACAGCATGTCTCATAATACAGACTTTAACTCCAGCATTTCAGTAAATAAAATCTACATAAACTAAGAACCAAAATATATATTGTGTTATTCAATGTTATTTTCAATTTAACGTATTAATGACATCAGAATGTACATTTATGAGTCAATTACATAATGTTGTGCAGAAGGATGCTACGCACACTAGTCTTTGTAGTGGTGCCGGTCCAAGACAACAAATCACACCTGTGTGAACCGAGTGGTGCAATTCCCCCCTCCCCCCCCCCCTCTCTCTCTCTCTCTCTCTCTCTCAGCACTACCCCTCTCTGTTTCTGGCACCCCTACTGGTATTAATAAATGCACGCACACAGCATTACCCCGACATTGCTGGCCATTGCTGGTTTCACGCATGCGCACACCACTCGTGCTCATGACGGATACATGATACACACGGACATTCCTGGTTGTAGGAGTGCAGGTTGCACCACTCAAAAAGTGGCCACACACTCATAGCCAAAGTGCTGGTGTTTTATTAATAGAGGACGCAGAGAATATTTACAATTACATAATGTATATAATGTGTGTGTGTGTGTGTGTGTGTGTGTGTGTGTGTGTGTGTGTGTGCGCGTGCGTGTGTATTGTAACTGTGAAGGCTATTCTAGTTTTATATTTTCCTTACTTTCAATTCAACCACTAGTGGTTCCAATATTGCTTGTTTCAGTTTAGTTATTACTATTTAAAATGTTAAGTTTTGTGTATAATTGTTTTAGTATTAGTTCCAGTTTCTGAATTTGTCTGGGACATTTAGAATAATCAGAACAGGTATATGACTATACACTATACAGTATTGTTGTGTATGAGTATATTGTGTATAAATGTGCATACAGTAAAGTTAGTATAATGAGAATGATGGAAGAGTGACCACTCACCACAGTAGACTACAGTATGTTAGGAATGTAGTTGAGCAACTCCCTCCTGGCCTTCAGAGAAGAACCAGCATATGACATCACTCTGTGTGTGTGTGTGTGTGTGTGTGTGTGTGTGTGTGTGTGTGTGTGTGTGTGTGTGTGTGTGTGTGTGTGTGTGTGTGTGTGTGTGTGTGTGTGCGTGTGCGTGTGTGTGCGCGCGTGTGCGTGCGATGTGCGTGCGTGTGAATTTGCATCTACCAGTAACTGAAACTTGACCTGTCATCCTACTCCTCTCCACCTGAGAAACAGACTCGTATTAAACTGTATAAGTCTATTCTGACTACTGAATAATTATTGCAATTGCTTTACACATCTAAATCAAATTGACCTGTTTTAACCACATACATTTCCAAGAGACAATGGATTTGACTATCTGTGTATGTTTAATTGCAGGACAGGGAAACAGGACACACTAGGAAAAACACAGTGGATCTTGGCAGAGTTTCCTTGGAGGAGGGTACAACAGCAGGGAAAAGGTACTGGAAGGCTGTAACTTCACACACAGATGCAGTGTGGGTGTATTAGGGAGAGGAGAAACTGTCTTTGAGAATACTGGGATAGCATACTTAAGCACAACACAAGCATACAGGAAGACTGGGCATTAAATCAATATTTTATTCATATTAGGTTATGATGACACTAGACATCATCTTGGATCATAATAGTGTTGTCTTTTCCAATTTTTAAAGGCTGCATTAGGCCTATAGTAAAATGTTGACTGTTCTAGCAGTTCTATTATTTGACTTAAAACACTTGCCGGTAGTTATTATTTATATTTAGCCATTACTTATGATTGTCTATCGAATGAATGTCATTGTGTCGATATTTTGTGAAAGCATACATAGTTATCCCCACAATATTGTCAAGTCACAACAATATATCAAGGAATTTGGTCAAAAATACTTTAATATGGATCAGTCCAATTGCAAAAATATGTAGGTTATACAGTAGTACATAATTTCATTTACAACTTTTCTGTATTCAAAGGAAATATGGAAATACAGGTGACAGATAACATTTACTGTTTAATTTTACAGCATCTATATCAAACAAATAGGCCTATTCACAATCACAAATCAAAGAGTGCAAAAGTCCAGTTGGGCATTCATACGTTTTACAGTCTATGATCAACATGCTTCGGCTGACACCTAGTGGTTCAATCTGAAATGTGTCCATGGTGTATTCAAATACTGATGAGCTGTTCTATTTCATTCATTTTGTAAACAGAACAACCATGTTATACCATGCAAACTGGACAAATTTCCATACAGCCCAATTTGTTACTTTTTACATAGCCTAACGTCTTCATTACCATAGCCTGTAAAATAGTTCACACACACATTCTAGTGGTGACTGAGTTTCTAGTCTAGAGATCTGTTCTACGTCAACGTCACTATTTAGTGGTAAATATGCACCTGTTTCGGGGTGTGGCCAATGATGATGACTCCACTCCTGAAGCATCAAACATCATTCACAGACTCAGAGACATTCCCACAATGAAGCAACGGTCGGTGGTTTAATTAGAATGACCTATAATCTGCACGGATTAAGACGATTAGTAGCCTATCCTCCGTTTTAGTTTTGTGCCACTAAATCGTGTTTGAGCGTCTTTTTGTTTTTCCCCCCTGGAGAAGATCGTTTATTGCCGTCTGAATTCAATTGTGTGGTTCAGTCAACTACAATGTGGAACCTGTTTGCTTCGGCGATCATTCTACTTCTACTGCCAAAAGGTAATTATATATTTCCAACGTTTTGAAATAATTAATTTTAGTTTGAGCCGCTGCCCGGAAGCATTTTTTAAAACAGTTAACACTTAAAACCAGGACAGTGCAGGGGTATCGGTCACGTGACAGTGGGTTTTGTTTACTAGATAGATACCAATCTTCCAAATGACTCATCCTGATATGATGGGCAGGCATATCCAGTAGGCTACTATACTATCCATGGAGTTGTAACTTATTTAATAGGTTAAGATTTTAATACTTGATTGGGTCCCCTAAAATTTGGAGTAAAACAAGTTTAACACATGATGATTTCGACTGTTATGGTGCACAAATGTGATCTACATAAGGTTATGAGTTGATTGTTTTTGCTATTACCTCTTAACATGCTGGTGCAGACAGTCAGACTTCACCATGTCCATTCTTTCATTTGAATATCACTTTGGTGGTTTCAGGGCTCTTCCTGTCTCTTTGTCTGTGCAGACTACTTGTTTTTCTAGTTCTGCCACTCTGACAGGCCACACACACACACACACACACACACACATTCTCTCACTGTTTTAACTTTTCACTTACAAAACCCAAATGGTATTTCTTACGTAGTAAGAAAGAGGTGGACCTCATCTTTGAAATAATGCAACAATACTACACACTAAAATAAAAGCTCCCTTTGGATCTTCTTATCACATTACCTGTATTCATTACTACCTCCTCCTAATGGTAAACTTACACATACAGTGACTTTGAGGCGCTATATAAGCAAACACCTGTTGAGTAACATTCTGTTTTTCCTCTCTTGCCCAGAGTTGTCATGCATTCAAGTGACTGTTGCCCAGCAAGACCGCAGCACGATGCTGTTTGCCAATGTGATTCTGCGCTGTGACTACTCCACTTCCGCTAGCCTGCAAGATGTTCTGGTCACCTGGAGGTTCAAGTCCTTCTGCAAGGACCCAGTGCTTGAGTTCTACTCCACAGGTGAAGACTGCAACTCATTCTTTCACACCAAAATGAGCACTGCACTAACACACACACACTAGCTAGTAGCCCTCCAAGCAGAACCCAATGGTACTGAAGTTTCTGACTTTTTGACGACACAGACCATTGGGTCCTGTTCCAGCAGTATCCTGCCACGCGGACATACATAAAACATAAACAACGTGGATAACGCCTGTCTGCGCTCTTTGACGACATTTTTTCGTGTGAGGGCTTCTGAATATGTGAAGTATAAGTACCCATACATGCCGCTGCGAATATCTCCTGTGGCGCGGAAGCCGTTAAGTATTTTTAATCTTTGTTTGACTGATTTGGTCGCTTTGATTCTTCTCTTCCTTCCTTGTTTATTGACACCTCATTGTACCGCCTATCTGGCTAGCTAGTGGCGCTATAGCTATGACAGAGCAGATCAGAGGCAGGGAGGTAGCCGCACAAGCTAACTAGCTAGCTACTACCCCCACCTTCCACATCACCATCGATGAATTATCTGGAAATCATAGCAACTTCATATATACAGTTGATTAAAATTAGGGCAGGTAAGACAGTTCCAGATGGAAGCTTATACATATTATTTACATTGGTTTTGAAGATGCAAGCTTTACACTACTAGGCCCTTGCATTGTAAGGACTTCGGCCAGTCACTGTCATCCTACTAGTATGCACTATGCACACGTAGTTGTGTTACTTTGTATTAGTAAGATTGTGATGATGAAAATGAGTTCTCATCAACCCAAAGCTTTACTGCTAAAACCTATGCCAGATTTTATAAATGCTATTTACAATAATCCCTTACAAAATGTAACTTTTTTTTCTAGCATACCAGGCTGCTCTACAGTTGGGTCAGGACCCGTCGAATGACTGCCCAGATCGTCAGAGGACGGTGCGCACCGTGGCCCAGAAGAGAGGAACCAATGAAGCTATTCTGGGCGCAGAGTACCGTGAGCGCAGGATCTCTATGCAAAATAGTGAGTTTATTATAAAAGATGGATAGATCTTGATCTATGCTTGTATCTTGAGACCAATAACACTATAAAGCTTAATAATCTGTCACGCAATGTTGTCATTGGTAAAAGACATTAACTTAACCCATTAAGACCTGAGGACGATACTAGGAATGCCCACACTTTCAAGATTTTTCAGAAATTCTCAACAATAGCAGATGTTCAAGCTTTGCTATTTTTGAATAGGCAACGTAAAAATGACACTGGCTACGTTTACATGAGCAGTTAAATCCCCTTTTCATTCCGAATAGAAGTTCAATCCTATTAAACGTTGTTATGTAAACACCTACAAAAACTTACATCCGAATGAAAACGCTCGATGCGATCTAAAAACCATTCCGATGTCACTGGCCGGATTACTCCGATTTTCAATGCGATTGAAAGAAAATTGGACTCATGTATACACTGCTTCGGATGTAAATTCATTCTGGTCTTTCTGAGCATGCTCATTTCCATTGCGCTCCAACTCCAAGGCGCTCATAAGCCTCATATCCAAGGCGCGCCGAGGAGTTTGCACATAGAGCGCGTTATTTCGTGCATTTTGTGTGTGTGTGTGTGTGTGTGTGTGTGTGTGTGTGTGTGTGTGTGTGTGTGTGTGTGTGTGTGTGTGTGTGTGTGTGTGTGTGTGTGTGTGTGTGTGTGTGTGTGTGTGTGTGTGTGTGTGTGTGTGTGTGTGTGTGTGTGTGTGTGTGTGTGTGTGTGTGTGTGTGTGTGTGTGTGTGTGTGTGTGTGTGTGTGTGTGTGTGTGTGTGTGTGTGTGTGTGTGTGTGTGTGTGTGTGTGTGTGTGTGTGTGTGTGTGTGTGTGTGTGTGTGTGTGTTCAACGGTCTCTCTCTCACACTCTCTCTCTCTCTCTCTCAAAAATAACGAGCGACCCGATACAATAATAATCAGTGTGTTGCGTGCCCTGGCCGTGCTGTAGATAATAAAGTAGGCTACACATAAAAACGAGATGATCACCTTCCCAGCGGAGCAGGTGGGGAAAAAAAGACGGTAAACATGTATGTCCGTCCCTATCCAAGCAGCAGCCTCAAAACTACTGCGGAATGAAATGATGGGATTTCAAAGTGTCGTCTTTCGTCTGAAAGTCACAATGAATGAACTGCCTATATTTTATGTGTCCAACAGATGGCGTAGTTTCACGTGAATTAACATGTATCATGTCTTCTATCACTTCTCCATATAAACACTCATTCGGAATGACCATTTCCCATGTAAACTCGCGGCAAAAAATATTACATCGGATGTATTTTATTCGGAAGTATTTATTCGGAATGATCACCCTTCATGTAAACGTAGCCACTGATGCTTTCCTGGGTTTTACGGGTTAACACAGAAATCCTAATGAAACATTCAGATGAAAGTAGGCTATGACTGTATGCCCTGTGGGAATCATGTTTGAACAATCACTAGGAAATGTATATAATTTACAAACACAAACACTGTTTTCATCAGGAGGAAGATAAGTTACAAAATACTTGGGGTTAGAAAGCAACACATTACCAAAATAAGTAGCAGGGATACTTTTATTTCCTCACTGTTCTTTCATCAACTTGCCAAAGCAACATCCTGGGGATTAATATATTTCTGTCTGAATCTGGATGTGAAAATAATATATATGTTTGTGTTCACACAGAGGCGGACCTGGTGATCAACGAGATAATGTGGTGGGATAACGGGGTTTACTACTGCTCTATTGATGCTCCTGGAGACACCAGTGGAGATTCTGACAGAGAAATCAAACTCATCGTTTACAGTAAGAAACCAAACCTATATCGGTTACATGAACATTGGAAAGCAGGAATGTCTTTTCATCAAGATCATGTTCACCTTCATGCACAATGCAGTTAAAACAAAGTAGTTTTATCACAGGATGCCTCTCCATCTTTCCTCCCTCCAGATTGGTTAACGGTACTCCTCATTGTAATCGGATGTCTTCTTTTGATCCTGCTCTTGTGTGTCTGCTGCTGCCAATGCTGTCCTCAGAAATGCTGCTGCTATGTCCGATGCCCTTGCTGTCCGCAGCAATGTTGCTGTCCTGAAAAAGGTACCTCACTCTCCAATGAGTAAATACTTTTGAGTCTTGTAGAAATGTACCACGCACTGAACTGGGGGCGGGGGGGGGGGGGCAAATACGTTGCATGTTTTTTGAATATTTTGTTTTTTATATAAAACGTGTTCTCTTTTTCTTTCTGTATAGCGGTGATGCAGCATCGTATGATAAAGGAAGCTCAGAGGGCCATGGCCCCCTGGATGGGAGGACAGCCTATATACGGACAAATGAGCAATGGATCCCAAATGAATCCACTGCTGTACTCAGGTACACACATACCCAGCAACTCTGAAGAGCATAACTATTGGAAATCAGCATTAGCCCTGATCCCAAATGTGTTTAACCAAGAATCAAGGAGGGTTTATTTGTCACTCACTCATACGGATGCAAGCAGTGAACTGTTGGTGCACCACGTCTGCAAAACGACAATAGCAGCATAATTTACGAAAATATAATTTCAAAGAAACAAAAAGATTGAGACAAGATAAAAGCTAGAAATAGCCGATCTAACATCGCACATCGTGTCACGTTGCGACGCATTGAGAGCTTGTAGATCAGCTATTTTTGACAAAGATTTGATGTAGAGCGGAGGAAAGAGGGGACCACGTATAGACCCCATGGGGGACTCATGAGATTAATTTAATTCTGTATTCTGTATCTCCTCAGGATCTGCTTCGGGCAAAAGCATCGCTATGCAACCTATGCCCCTCCCCCCTCCGCACCCTTCAGCCTACAGCATGCCTCCACCGAGTGCCTATGGCAACCATACGCCCTCTAGCAATCAGATGCTTGACTACCTGGAGAGCCAGGTGAGGGGGATGGACATGACCAGTCCCCTTCTACAGGTAATATGTGAACGCTGTGTCACAGGACCATACTGCTTCAACATTTTATGTTACCTCTCCCTGTATACCAATGTCTGATAATTACAGTCAGTTTAAACTCTATTAAGGCTAAAACAAGTTGTATCCAAAGTACTGTCAGGAGTACCCCGCTTACACATCCATTACAGAGCTGTTTTGTTTTAAAAGTCTTTCGGTGTAAGTAAAGAAATGTATCTTGTGTGAAAAGTGAGTGGCCATGTAATTTGTATCAGATGTGGCTCCTGCTTGTCTACTACACCAGTGATTCCCAACCTTTAGTGTGCCGTTTGAAATGGCCAGGTGTGCCGTTTGATTTGAACACAAGTAGCCTCGGCAACCCAGACGTTTTTATTTCCAGGAAGAAAAGTAACCCTCCCCCGATAGAAATAGATACTGAGCTGCTTGCGATTGTTGTTGCCCATCCCCACCAGTCTAACGACCCTCGGCCATATAAATGCTAATGTATGGCGTTGTTTACATGGGGACATACTGTATTACCTACTCTCCTGGCACGTACAAAAAAAAACACCGCTTGCCTCCGTGCGTTCCAGCCTGCTGTTGTCTTTTAAGCGGACCTACAAGCCCACACTGTGTTGCAAAAGCGGCAGTGATGGGCTTACAAAACGCCAGGGTGGAGCTACAGCTGAACTAACTCTGCATGTGGAGAAGTAACGGCAGATGAGTGAGACGACATAAGAGAGAAGCAGAGTAGCTAGGTGCCAGGTCCTTCATGTTTCATAATAACGTTCGCTGTTGTCATACCGTCAATTTATAATTTATATATGTTTCTAAAACGTAACTTTCAAGTGAACTTTATGGAAACTTTAGGGAGAAGTATTTCTTACCTGACTGCCATGAACAAACATGTGTGATTCAGCGTGTCCAGATTGCGAGCGACACAGGCACACACAACACAGACACGTCAGAAAGTGACTTTCTGTGTGTGCAATGTGCACTGCATGCACTCAAACTTTGTTGATCATGTGTGACGTGATGAAAGCATTTGTATTCGCATTGGTAGGTCAGGAAATAAAATATATAAATATTAAAAATATTTGTGTTAAAACTTAAAACTTGTTCTGGTTTCGAATACATTGTAGCAGATATATATACACATACATACCCCCGTATATCTACGTGTGCCCTCACACACACACACCCCCGTATATCTAAGTGTGCCCTGGGATTTCTTGGCTATGAAAAGTGTGCCCTGGCCCCTGGCAGAAAAAAGGTTGGGAAACACTGTAAACTACACCCTCCATAATGAACCAACCAATAGGGGTCAGCATTGACAAAGGGAATTGGGAATTGACAGAACGACTAATATGGAAGAAAAAGATAACAACACTTCTCTTGAAAGTTTGAAATGCCTTTTCGAGGGTTAGGTTGGTTGTTTTAGCCTACAGTGTAAGTTCAGTTAATTAAAACAAATCTGTTGACAGACGTTAAAGTTCCAAGGGATAGATGGTAAGTCATTAGCATTCAACTTGACTGACACGGGCAGTTCTTTCTTTGCAACCACTCCCTTACGGAGTTATGTGTGGGGGTGGCTGTGTGGGTGCCTGCCTGCCTGGCTGGCTGGGTATGAGCACGAAAACAGCATGGTTGTTTTTCACCACCTGGACCCCTGGGCGCACCCCCCCCCCCCCCCCTCCCCCCGGAAACCCCCACACAGAGTTGCACCACTCACTTCACACTGGTGTGATTTATTTTTATGTATCTACTTGGGTAACCCTTTTCTACTTTTATCATGAAATGTACAATATTGTAAATTTGTACATTTCTGAAATATATTTCTTAACTTTTGTAGGTGAACCTGTTGTATCTGTATGTTGTGTATGATGTGTATTTGGGTGTGACGGACCCCAGGAAGAATAGCCATGCTTAGGCATAAAGTACCTAACGCATTTCTCCTCTTCTTGTCCCCTCCAGCAGCCCCTCCACCTCCAGCAGCCCCACAACCAAATGCCTCCACCTCCCCATCACATGCCTCAGTCTGTTCCCTTTTCCGCGGGCCCTCCCAGCATGCTCTCCGCCCTTGATGACCACCACAACGGGCCCGCAGAGCGCCGTGTCATCACTCTTCCGCCAATAGGAGAGCAGAACCAAGGAAGAATGCCGCCTCCTCCCAGGACACGCCCTCCAAGCTCCAGCGAAAGCAGTCGCAGCGGGTACCCCCCACACCGAGGGGGAGGAGGAGCAAGGCGCTATCCATCGCCAGCGCGCTCCAGAGGCATTCCTCGGAGCTACAGTCAGGAGTCCCTGGACGGCCGGGGTCGTAGTGTGGTGTCGGGAGCGACTGGCCGCCCTCGTTCCCGCTCCCGAGACGACCTGTTTGAGACGAGGTCTCGGAGCAACTACTCTCCTCCGGCCACGCAGCGATCGAGAGGTGGATCATGGAGCTCCGATGACGAGGACAGCAGCCGAAGAGGAGGAGGAGGAGGAGGAGGTGGAAGACGGGGAGGTGGAGGTGGAGGTGGAGGATGGGCTGAGAAGCCTCCCAGCTACACAGAGTATGAGCCTGGGCAGAAACCTGGAGCCCGGCGGAATGATCGTTACACTGTAAGAAACACACTGCTTTAACTGAAACCCTACATGCTTAATTAACCGGTGTCCCCCAAGGGTCTGAATTGGCTGATGTACAAGATCACAATGTTGCAGTGTGTTGTGAGCTTTTAGATCGGCTATTTTTGCAGAATGTTTTTTTGCCTAGTTTTATCAAGTGTTCACCTTATGTGGCCACTATAGGGGTGCTAGGGTTTAAGTGGTTAATATGAGTAAGAATTCACACACATTCTGTAGTATTATGTCTGTCCATGGCTAATCTTGCGTACCATTACATAGATCAGTACAACATTTCTTGTACACGAGGAAGACGGTCCCCCAATAATTTTCACATTTTGTGAAAAAATAAGTTGTGAATTCATATTAATCTCTTATCCACTATCCCACCGAACCTCCTAGGATCTTCCCAGAGATTCAATGGTAAGCCACACCGTTGCCCTGCGATTGTTGTTATGGAAGTGGGGGCACGGATTGGGCAAAAACCTTGCCCAAATTTGAAGATGACTAATGTCATCAATATCCCAGCAATAAATCATCAAAGCTGCATGCATGTTCCTTCTATTAACATTTTGCCAAAAATACAATTCCAAAGACGCATCATTAGACTATGTCTTGTTTTTACATGCATGGCTGCAAAGCTACACAGAGGCGTCGACACTGATATAGTGGGTCTGTGTGTCTCTCTCAGGACAAGAGCTCTCGCAGTGGCACCAGTTTGGTCGTCTGAGCCTTCCCGCTGTCAGACATCCTGTGGCTTCCACTTAAGATGGTTACTTTTTTGTTTTGTTTTTACCAACAATAAGTGAAGTAGATGCCAACTGTAGGAGCAGCTGTTTGGGTACCAACACTTAAAAGGAGAATTCCATGCTAGAAGGCTTTCTTACCTTTTATTTGTAGTTGTTACGTCCCCACCAAAGATGTCCAGGTGTTATTTTGTGCAAAATCTCCTTATTGGCTATTTTCCCTACCATAAGCCCTAAATTAATTGAATGGGAATTGAATGGGGCTGTTGTGCTAATTCGCTTATTTCCATCGCTCAAAAGTATTATATTTTTGTATATACCCTCTCTTTATAATGTAAGCAGCCCAAGTGGCACACTTTACTACTTATTTCGATGGAAATAAGCGATTTAGCACAACACCCCACAGCCCCATTCAATTCAATTCAATTCAATTCAATTCATCGAGGGCTTATGGTAGGAGGAATAGCCAATAAGGAGTTTTTGCACAAAAAAACACCTGGACCTCGTTGGTACAAAGAAAGGTAAGAAAGCCTTCTAGCATGGAATTATCCTTAAGTGGCAGCTGGTTTGGCAAATACAGCAATAATTCATGAAATGTTATATTTATTTTTTTATTTTTGTGGGCCTCATGTTCTTTTTAACTGTACATTTTTAAACCTGAATCTTAACTTGAAGTGAACAGGTATTCTGTGTAATTGATTTGTCAGCATAGAGATGGCCTTGGTGTGAATAGCCTATAAGATCTTGATTTAAAAGCGCTCTACCATGACAATGTAATTAAAATGTATTATCTGAGCTGTAGTTATAGGTTTTGCAATACCCCCCTCTACTGGATCAGAGGGTTATAGCCAGGGTGTTTAGTCCAACTCAGGTGCTGTTTATTATCATTGTTTTTTGTTCATTGTTGTATTTTTATACCAACTTGTCTGTAAAAGCCATTTCATGTGTTTTTATTGTTGCTAGCCAATGTATGGGTCTTTTATCTAATATCAACTAAATGAAAACATTCATTTCCCCTCCACATGGTGTATTTTGTACAGATTTGTTTCATATTTTCAAGATGTGTTGAAGTAACTGTATTTTACCAAAACTTTATTTTATGAAAACCTATAGGCTATATGACATGAATGCTGCTGCAGCCTGATAAATGTTTGTCTAGAACCTATTAGTAGGTGAATGAAGGGAAGTGAAACAGCACTTTGTTTTCAGTGTTTTCAAAAATAGTGTGAATGAAGCCATATTATGACAATCAATAAAGCACAGCTCAGTCTACTGGTTGTAGTTTTTCTATTTTAAGGGTCACACCTAGGAATGCACGTGTACGGCACTATGGCTCAAACAATGTTTCATTGTTTAATTCCAGCTAAAACCTAAACTACACATTACTCAACAAATGCATGGAATATAGTACTACATATCGTCACGAGAAATCTATAGGCCTACTACTTTCCAAGTGAATGTTTGTGGATTCAGAACAGAACGTGTGTGCATGTTTGCTGTAGGTGTGTTTACTGTTTGTTTTTAGTAGTTCACGACACGTCGCACAGCTGATGACGTCAGTGTGCGGCGGTCTTCAGCAGTCTACGTCGCAGTGCTGATGACGCGCGGGGTTCAGAGGAGGAGGAGGAGGTGCAGTTTTGCCACGTCGGTTCTCTTGAGTGTGTGTGTACGTGCGTGTGTGTGTGTGTGTGTGTGTGCAATGCCTCACACTGTTGCTCATCCAAAGCGGCAGGCAGCTTTAAACAAGTTTTTAAAGCCCTTACCCTCTCATCCGAGGCTCAATTAAGTGTACAACGCTGTCGGAGGCCTCGCAGCTCACCAACGCATGGGCGAAGTTTAGGATATTTGACGGTGGGAATGGAGAAAAGAAGTGCTACTGCTGTGTGGCGCGCTGCTGCTGCTGCTGCTGTGTCGACTTGAACTGATGCATCCTCGTTCAGCACACCCTCCGTTACACGTTGATGCCGTGTAAGTAACGAACACTTGTGTGTGTGTGTGCGTGTACGTGCACACTGTCGGATTAAAAGGATACCGTTTTTTAATTCTCAGCGCTTTGGTCAGGTCACGTGTGTGTTGAGAAGTTGGAGGAGAGAAAAAAAAGACAACAAATGCGTGATGTCACCGTTCAGACAGACTGGCACAGTAAAACAATCCTCAGTGTTTACTGTTTACTTTAACTCTTCACTGTACAGATGTGACCAAATGGACCCCGCAATAAGGGTCCGTCTGCATACATCTGTGCACTCAAGGGTTACACATTGATAAATGAGCTGTGTGTGTGTGTGTGTGTGTGTGAGAGACTGTGTGTGTGTGTTAGAATGGAGTGAATGCATGTCGTAGCAAGCCTCTAACAGGAACAATAACCCCTATCTAACAATTCAACAAATCACGAGTTGAACTGATCTCTCTACTTATGATTTGATTACTTCATTATTCACGTCAGCATTCTACACAGTAACATCCCCCATAGAATGCATCCTGTGCAGATGTTTAAAGGTTACTTTTGTACACTTCTCAGTGTTACAAAATGCTAAATGAACTCTTGAGCATTTTTATTGTCCGTTCTTTCTTCTTCACATCCTTTCAGTTCCTTTTTTTGCATTTTGGTTTGATTTGGTTTTGTTTTGTTCTGCTCCCTTTGCAATATGGTGTCTACAAACTGCTGTTTTCTGTGGGACAGATAGACTTATCTGCATGGTGTTTGTGTGACTACAAACCAAGTCATGATGACATCCAAAACTTAGCTCTGTCTGCTCTTTAGTCTCTGCTGCTCTATGGCATTGTTTAAATAAGCACTGTTGTATAACTTACCTGACATCTGTCTTCGCATTGTTTACTTTGTAACTAAGTAAAAAGGAGAGCACACTCACACCCATTTTCAACCTTATATGTTCATATAATTGGTTCTCATAAGTTGGCACAATTAACTGTCTAGTGTCTACTCACTCTGTCTCATTGGCGGGCTGTGCACAGTTCAGAAACATGCCTACTGTCAGTGACATCGATGGTGATTCCAAGCTAAACTACAGTCTTCCTGGAAAGTTAGCATGCCTCAATAGAAGCCACTGATAAAACAAATTAAAAGTTTGCAATAACCAAACATGCCTACCAATTATGTGACTGGTAGTTGGGTGTAAGTAGACAGAACTGGTGCCATTTTATGAGCATTAGTGAGGGCCAATTATATGAAGGTAGGTCTGTTGAAAATGGGCGAAGTGCTCCTTTAATAACTTACATAATCCATGGTGACAGTGGCTTTCTTTACTAACTCTGAACTTTTACCTTTTCATATTTTCCCCCAGCAGTCTAAGTGTGTTTGCTGGGTCTCTGAAGAGGAGAGGGAGGAGTGTCTGTCGGCTGGTGGTAGCCCGTGGTTACCACGGTAACTGGCGACCATGCCAGGAGGTCGCAGGGGCCCTAGCAGACAGCAGCTAAGCCGCTCTGCTCTGCCCTCCTTGCAGACTCTGGTAGGAGGCAACCTCACCAATGGCATGGGCCTCAGGAACAGGTATGAGATCAGTGATTCTCAAACTTTTCTTTTATTTCAAGCACCCCCAGTTTGGTGTGCATTGTTCCATCTGTACACTCTCAGAGTTACAAACCTGTAAGGGCCAATTTGGTTCCTAACGATTTATCATTTAGCTGGGGACGCCCTGGAACCCCCACAAGGACCCCCGGAACCCCTGATGCACGGTGCGCACGCGCACACACACACACACACACACACACACACACACACACACACACACACACACACACACACACACACACACACACACACACACACACACACACACACACACACACACACACACACACACACACACACACACACAGAGAGCACCCTGCTATATGTTGCAGGCTGTGCACAATTGAAATGTATTTGGGTGCATTCTCAACCACTGTGAATAAAAGTTGCAAAATGCACCTGAGAGCCGACATCGACAGACGGCTACTATGGTGCTAAAAAATAATTTCATGTCTTTTTCAACAACAAGCCTGGTGCTATCCTGCCGCTTCCTTACAATGTGTGATCCGACGCGACAATTCCACATGTGGCCTGCTCATAATGATTACACAAACATTTTCATCTGCACCTCCTGTAATATGCAGTTCTCTCAGTAAGCATTATAGTAAGCGTTATACTACACATCTTTATTAACTTTTATAGCAATAGTTATTGTTAACGTATAACGCATAACAATATTATTACACAAGCTTCAGCATCATTCATTGTGGTGCACTATCAAGCAATGTCCATATAGGGATCCAGAAAAAGCGGTGAAGTGAATCACAAGCAATGCTTGGCCCACAAATGGCTTTTCTCTGCACATTCACAGTGTATTATGAATCTGATCTTATCAAAATACATTGAATCTTATCTTATAAATCTGTTGCTTTGGCAATTGGCAGAAAACGGAAATGGTCTCATCGTAATATCTTCCGTTGCTTTCAAACGGCTTCTTGAAACACTGTTTTAGAAGCTGTATCAGTTGGGCCTAATTGAGCGTATTATGTGTAATGTGTATGAGTAATCCATAAATGCTGACCATATTACTGACTTTCTTTTGCAAATGGTTTTAACACCATCACCAAAAATGCTAACATTCGGGTCGTTTTTGGCATTTCTGCTGCACGCCTGGTGTAGATGCTGATCACTTATCACCTTTAACCCTGTATTAACCACTTCCTCTGTGCTATAAATACAGCAGTTAAAGGTAACTGCCACACCGTCTCCTGCAGAACATCATCACAGACCAGTGTTGCTAGTAGGCACGATAATATGCCTCTGAGATTGGTAAAAGTGTGTGTGCGCTCACATGCATGTTTGCTTGTTTTTTTGCAGGAATGGTAATTCAGTGGGTCTGTCTGCCCCGCCTCTTTCGGCCCTCATCACCCCGGAGCCTGTCCGTCACTCAAGGATCCCTGAGCTGCCATTGGACAGCAGCCTCTTGTTTGAGTTCTTGCTCTTTATTTATTTGCTGGTGGCCTTGTTTGTTCAGTACATCAACATTTATCGGACTGTCTGGTGGTACCCGTACAGTCATCCTGCTGCCTCTACCTCGCTGGTGAGAACATACTCAAATTATATTAACTATTATTATTACTTGTGTGACTTAATTAACATCTTCAGATATTTCCTAAAAGGTGCAGAGTAAAAAAAATCACACTTGTGTGAAGTGAGGGGCGCTCTTATCATCATACATCACATTCCGTGCTCAGCCAATCAAATCATCACATTCCGTGGTATACACACACACACACACACACACACACACACACACACACACACACAGCTGTGCTTGGGAGGGGCTAGCGTCCCTCAAAAATGCCATTAGTCTTATGTCCTCCTTTTGTTTGATTGTGTTGCATCTGTACAGAACTTCCATCTGATGGACTACCATCTGGTTATCTTCATCACAGTCATGTTGGCCAGGAGATTGGTCTGGACTATTGTTTCAGAGGTAAAATGCGCGCGTGCAGACACACAGACGCACACACACACACACACACACACACACACACACACACACACACACACACACACACACACACACACACACACACACACACACACACACACATTTTAACAACTTATTTATGTCCACACAGAGGAAATTGCATACAAGGACTTATATAGTTTAGGTGCAGCAAAGTTACATCAACAAAATCAAGGCATATGTCCTCAGTCACGATACAACAAGCATGTCATGTCACCCAGCATTCCATGGGCACAAGTAGTGTAGGCATCCTAAGTTCTAAACCTCCTCCAGTCCGCGGGTATGTTCCAGGCTGGACTACCAGAGGAAAACAATTTCTCAGTCCACTCCTGCAGTGCCCCCCAGTGTCATATCGTTCTCCGTAGCGTGGCTGATCCCATGGGCCCAAAATCCACCCACTGTTGTTCCAACAGCGGACGGAAGGCCAGGTCCAACGCCTCTCTTCCCTGTATCTGCTGTGGAAGGGCCACCAAGCAGCACCGGCTGTCGGTATACTCCCATCGGTGAACAGTGCCTTGTAGTATGCAAGCTTGCGATCGTGTTGAAGCACACAGTCCACAGAGGTTGCAAATGCATCTTAAATCTGCACCCACTACATTAACGGTGGTAGTTACAACGGAGCAGTTTAACATCATGCTCAGGACACACACACACACACACACACACACACACACACACACACACACACACACACACACTTAATCGTTGCCACGAACACGGGACCTCGTTTTCTCTCCACAACCCACCTCTGCCAGAACGAGGGAACTCGTCTTTCTTCAATTTAATTGAATCCAGTATATATTTTTCTGTTTTGTTTTTACTAAGATGTTAGACAGCCTACATACGGATCCGACGTGCGCGCACGCTTATTTGTTAATTTCTGCTCAAAATGAGACGAACTAAGAGGTTATAAAACATGAAAAGCTAATGCTGATGCTACCGCCGGGTGATGCTGACCCTCCAACAGCTACTACAGCTGTATGAGGGATTCACGTCCTGGTTAGTCAGGGGGCCTCTCCTTCTTTCTTGGTTTTTCACACATTTGTCTGGCACTGGTGGCACTTTTTCCCCTAGAGGGCTAGCATGGATTGTGTTAAAAAAAGTTTGACAACCACTTCCCTGACTCTTGTTTGGTTGTACTCCTCCAGGTGTCTCAGAGCAGTGGTGGCTCGCTGGTACGCTATGTGGTTCTGATTGCAGCCCGGCTCAGCCTGCTAACCATGTGTGGCTGGGTGCTCTGCTGGACACTGGTTAACCTCTGCAAGAACCATTCTGTCCTCAACCTCCTCTTCCTTGGATACCCGTGAGTCTGTGTTACAGTTTTTCTCGATTTGCGCACAACCCCTTACCCCTGTCACCTCCAACACACACACACACACACACACACACACACACACACACACACACACACACACACACACACACACACACAAGTTTCCACAGTTCAATAATCACAATTCTTTATACAAACTCTTCCCACAAAAGTGACCAATAAATCATTAATTGAAATATATGGTCATTCAGCAAAACATGCTTGAAGTTTAATTAACTTGAGTCATCACACAAACAAAACTCAGAGACCACACCTATCTCCAGGTGCAAATACTAAGCCTAAGCCTAACCAATCACAATTCCCAAAACAGTCACAGAGTCGATTAATGGGGCTGTCCATGTGCTTTGGAACAATGGATCCTAACAATGCCAAAGCCTGTCAAAGTAGGTCCATATGACACATTACAACTCCTATAATTTATAGATCAGCTGCACAATAGCTTTCTTAAACAGGAACGAGAACAAGGGCAACCAGAGCAATCCCAGTATATTGTCATTTTGCATAATGTGAGATTCCACCAGGCTGCATCTGATGGTGCTGCACCAGGTTCACACCTGGTTCAATGCCAACCCAGATTCTTTATTTTTTCTTCTCTGTTTTCTCCCGTTGCTAGCATTTATTCCCCATTTCTAAATGCAATAGAGGATTTTTTCACAACGTGGCGGTGGAGAGTGTATGACCACAACCCCCACTCACAGAAAAACCTCATGGAGGCAACAGTGGATGCCTGTGGTGATGTGTCTGTGGAGTCTATCCCGGATTTGATAAGGCAAACAAGTGCATCTTTCCCACGCTGCCTGGCAAGAGCAAACATGACGTTGAATTTTATTCACATATATTATGTTATGCTGATGATGAGCAACCTGTACATTTGGACACACACTGTAGCCTCGATAAATGTAGTACTTTTTCATTGTCAATGTGACATTTAGGTCAGGTTCTTGACCAGAACAGCAATAACAGTAGTAAGGGTAGAACAGCATTAAGTAGAAGAGGTATTTACAGTATCACAGTACTGTTTTCAGGGTGTTCCTGAAAGTGTTATCTGGATAGTCAGTGCTGAGAGTTCCAAATTACTGTAAAAGCCTGTTGGTATGGTATTGTGATGGCTAAACATTTGCAGCAGTGTTTTTAATGAAAATGAATCCTTCCAGTGTGTAACAAGCAGTCATCTGTGGTTTTGACAAACGTTTGTTTTGCGATCCCCCAAAGAAGTTATGCGTTTGTATTGTTGGGCATGGTGCGTGAATGTTTTAAATAGTATGCATAGATTTGGGAAAATGGTGAATTGTTTGTTTATCCATTTGTAACTCCCAAGTGCACAAATGTAACTGAATAATTAATACACTCACAAAGCAAGTTGACGCCCCTCCCCAACACATAGTTTAGGTCCAGACACATTTTACATTTTGATATTTTACACCAGAGGAATTTTGCACTGGCGATTTCTGATGTGACCAAGGCTTAAGGCATAACTGCTCTGTAATATCACATCATAGATTTAACTCTCATCTAGTCATCTTTGAAGCAACAAGTCTCTCTTTTCTGCTGTCCTCCCTCTCTTCCCCTGCTGTTCGTCCATCCCAGATTTGGGGTGTACGTCCCGCTCTGCTGTTTCCACCAGGAAGGGGGAAAGGGCCAAACGGCAACAGCCGACTGCGATTACCAAGCAGACCACCACCAGAGTGACCTATCGGATGCACCGTACTTTCGGCCCCGCGACTTCCTCTTCCTGTTACGAGAGAACCTCAGAGAGCAGTTTGCCAGTACCCCCCACACACCCAGGCACACCTGCCCCCCACACACACATTCACACACGCCAGAGCTGATTCGCTCTGAGGTGGAGGAGCTGAAGAGTGACTTTAATCGCAGAATCAAGGAGGTGCTGTTCAACTCTCTGTTCAGCGCTTATTACGTAGCCTTCTTGCCCCTCTGCTTTGTTAAGGTTGGTATCTGTTATGTCATTTGTGATTAGTTTACTTTTTCTTCACGACTTAATTGTTATGGACACACAAATCGTATTCATTTACATTTCGTATGGCATTTCCTATTTCTATTGTCATCATCACTCCACTGTGTTCCTGTGTAGGGTCCAACCAAAATATCGTTTTTGCATATTGCATTCTTCATAATATCAGATATATATTGGCATGTCCATATCTGCCCTAGCTGACATGAATAGCTCTCCCAAGGAAAGGATACTCGGTTGGTAACAGGATAGGTGGGTACCAAGGAGTGGGCACCTCACTGTTAAAGTGCCAATTGCCTCAGTGTTAAATTGGCATTTTCAAAATACAATATTTGGAAAATGTTTTATACATGCTTAAACATTCGACAATTAAAGTTTAACATTTCTACGAATTGCTACAATTCAGTAAGTTTGTCAATTTTACATCAAGGTGTGCAGATGTCTCTAGTGCCCACAGCTCACGTATCCTGTATCCCTCTGGTCCACCACCAATGAATGTAAAAGAGAGATTTAGTTTTGGTTGTTGCTGTTGTTGACAGTATGATCTGCATTTATAGAGTCCTTTTACAAAAAGCTCTTTACAATGTACGTTACGTTCAGCCATTCACACATTCATTCACATCAATGGTGGAGGCAACCATGCAAGGCACCAACCATCCTCATCGCAAGCAGTTAGGTTCAATGTTTTCAACGACACTTCAACATAGAGACAGGAGGAGCCGAGGATCGAACTGGGAATCTTTTGGTTCCCAGTTACTGGGACTCTGGGACTAACTGTGGCCCCATGTTGTTATTTCTACCAATACAGATTGTTGTGGATGTGGACAATATTATACACTTTGCTTGTGTATGTTTGTCAGACGTTTGTAGACAGTCCAATACCGAAGTGAGAATTATTTTTGCAAGTTCCAGGGCATATTTATTCTATTCTATTATTTTTACTCGTATGTTTCCAAGAAGAAAGAGAGGAAAAAAATACATATTGTATCCTGTCAGCAGCTTTGATAAAGAAAAGAGAAAAAAGCTGGTATCCGTATTGGCATGAGATTTTTTTTTTATATACATTGGTCTAACCCTATGCGGGATTACTATGCTTGGTTGTAATGCTTGTGTATGCATTCAGTATATGTTTAGATTGTTTACTTATCTCTGACCCTTGTGTACTTATCTCTGCCCCTTGTGTAGAGTACTCAGTACTATGACATGCGCTGGTCGTGTGAGCATCTGATCATGGTCTGGATCAATGCGTTTGTGATGCTGATGAGCCAGCTGCTGCCGCCCAGCTACTGTGACCTGCTCCATCGCTCTGCAGCACATCTAGGACGCTGGCAAAAGCTAGAGCATGGCTCATACAGTAATGCTCCTCAGCATCTGTGAGTGCCTCTAGCCACACACGCACACACACACACACACACACACAGGACTAAAATGTGCAACTAAACTAATTGATTTAATAATCTATTATAAAAATCCAACCAATAACCAAATGATCATTTAATAGCTGATTAATAATCAGTATTTGGGTAATAATTAAGTGATGTGATTATAGGCTAAGGCTTCAAGTTGAAAGAAAATGTAAAAACGAGTAAAAATATTTAAGATAGCCAATCTAAAAGTTCAAAATGGTTCACTGTTTGCGTTGACACCGGAAACGCACCAGAAAACGCACTGCTTAATTATTTTATTAATCGAAAAAGTAATCCATAGAATAATCTTGTGTCAAATATTTCTGGTGTGTGATAAAGCCATGCTTGTACACCTGTCTGTCTTTCAGCTGGTCAGAGAGCACCGTCTGGCCTCAGGGAGTGTTGGTACGACACAGTCGCAGTCTCTACAAGGCAGTAGGGCCCTATAATGTGGCACTGCCCTCCGATGTTTCCCATACAAGATTTTATGTGAGTAGGTGGTTGGATGGGCAGGCAGCCATTCACTCATTTGACACGCATGCACACACACACACACACACACACACACACACACACACACACACACACTGATTCATAGATGCCATGAGGGGAATTCAGTTGTCATGATGTTGTGCGGTCATGCTTTAGCTTGCATTGGTGATGATAGACTATTGTGGATTAATAAAATAAAATAAACGACCAGAATGTTTGAAATGTCCAAAACTACTTAGCAATGATGTCTGAACTGTCCACAGTCCTTTTACACACAGACCAAGTAGACAAAAACAGTACCATATTGTGATACGTATTAGTGTGGACCAAATTACATGAAGATGGGTTGGAACTTCGAAATGGGTGAAGTTGTCCCAAGAAATGGTACAAAAAAAGAACTAGATAAACATAGGCCCTCATTTATCAACCGTGCGTACGCCAAAATATGGGTGCACGGCAAAATTACCGAAATCTTCGGCATTTACCATTTCCGCCAAAGCTTGAAATTGAACTTGAGTAGGACAAAAAGTCACGTCTGGTCGCGAGCTGTCGTATGCTTTGTCCTCGGCTGTTTTTCTGTCGTACACAAGCGGAGCAGCATTGTCTGAACTGCTGTCACAGGCATCTAAGCATAATTATGTTTTCACTCCTAAAATGTTAATATAAAACATGGTGTCCCTGGCTGTCCTCAGTGTCACTCATGTATAAATAAAACATATATTTGTCAAAAACCTTCTGAATATTGTGCAGGACATTATGCTTCATTTGAACATACTCAAGATTAAAACATTTCATTCCTCATTTCTTCAGAATTTTCAACCAAGCACAGCAAAAATCATATGGTGCGACTAGTGTCCCGGCCTTGTTTCTCAAAGTAGGAACTTAAATAAAACTAAGGAAAAAAATGCTACATTTTCTATTTGTGAGCCTAATCTTTTCAAAGTCCAAGCATAATGTTTTCAGTCATTTCAGATCAAAAAGATTTTGTCCCCCAAACCAAAATCATATTGTGTGACACCATTTTGGGACATTTCAACAGGCAATTGTTTGGACACCCATTGGGATAGAGAGGTACTTCTTCATTAAGGCTGTTCAGCACTTGCATGACAGGTGTCTGTGGTGAATTATCATTTTAACATTTTCATGAAATACGATCTTGTTGGAACGCTGACCAATGCGACTCTTCCAAGTGTCTGTGGGTGTGACACCTTTTTCATTAAAAAAGCTAAAGGTATTAGATTTTTTGGTCATAATTACATGTAAATCTATGTTGCTTTGTTATAGCTAGCATGATGGTAGCATGCTAATGTGTAGCTAGTAGCCTCAATGTTATGTTAAGTGCAGAAAACGTAATATGATGTGACACTTTATCATAATGGTGTGACTGTTTTCCTGTCACGCCATATGACTTTTTTGTCACACCATATGATACAAACTGTATTTTCCTACAGATATAACAAAGTCCCATGCTTCTTTTGTCCATTTAAACATTTGTTTTAAACATTTTCACCTAAAATCTGCAACTATCCACAATAAATTGTGTTTAATTTCGTTTTATTCAGTCATTGCCATGTTATTCAATGTTAAAGCAATTTTCCTGTTGCTGTTTTTCCTGAGTAATTGTTAAATCAATCTGTAAAGTTCAGTACTCACTAATAAGTAGGTTAAAACACAGTTTGCTTTGAAAAATGAAGATATGATCATACGGTGTGACACTAAATCATTTGGTGTGACATTCCACATAGTGAAAAAAATCATACCTTTATTAATGATGAAACCATTAATGTTCATGGATTACGTAGCAAATAGTCTAAGGAAGAGTCACAAATATTTGTGTAATTTTAGAGAGTTTTGTCACAATAAATACAAAATATATTGAAAGACCGATAACATGGCCCTCACATTGAGTGTTGATTACGGAAATAATATACAGATTTAATACATTTTCACAAAACTATAGTTGATCACAGGTTAGTTATGATAAAGGACTTTGATAAAGTGAGCAACTTAAGAAAGGTGTACTCCATTTTCATTTTATAAACAATTATTGACATGTCACACCATATGACGATTTTAGGCACAGGTACAACAAAATGCTGAATAAATTCTGATTCCAATACAATATCTAAAAACATATGTAAGTATGTTTCCATAAAGATAAGAGTGAGTAGAACAAAAGTAAATCATTTTTATTCCTGTTATTTAAAGGTTTAAAAAAAAACACTTTTTTGGGGGTGTCACGTCACTGACCCATATACATGTAAAAGAAAAGAAAAAGAGATTTCCAACTTTACAAGTAATTAAATTCGCAAAATTAAAAACAATATAACATGTTTACAATGTATTAGTTTGTGCTTAATCTAACAGTGCTTTACTGGCCTTGTCATGCGAGCGCACTTGTGAGATGATTTGGGAGCGCATGCGGCATGACATCAGATGCCTATATCACTGTACTGTCTGTGAGTGATTAATCATTCACCATTTAAATAAGTGCTTTGACAGTTCAGATAAAAGCGAGATCATTTTAGGGGGTCGGGAGGACGGGACCGCGGCGTGCGTCGCCAACACATACCAGCACACATGCAAGCGGCAAGCCTTCATCCATATGTTTATGATTCGTTCATCAATGATCAAATCACTACAACGTTGATTATGACTGCCTTGACGACATGATAGCCTATCTCTCATGCAGCCTGCAGGCATCACTGACACTCACCCACAGGACTTATAACAGCAGTGCGCAGTCTCACGCCTTCGCCGTGCACTGCGTACGAATGGGTAAAATTAATATAGGCCAGCCTACAAACGTATTCCATTCATGGCGATGCGATGTCGATGTGTCATGTATGGTGCGTGCGTGCATGACAGCAAGGCAAGCGAGGTGAAGGGAAACAGACAGGGTAGGCCTACAACTTTATTCAATTCATGCAGGTGTATGTTCTTTATTTATTTAACAACACACCAAGGCACGGGAGAACCTTTATTTCTTCCTGTAACCAGGGTTTCCAGGACGTATTGCATGTGTTCATGTCGCAAAAACGAGGGCGAGGCTTGATTTCATAGGGCGTGCCAGATAGATTTCAGCCGTCACATTTATTAACGTCAGAACGAAATTAAGGAAGGATCAGCTGTTTGCGATCACTTTATAAATGCCGTGGCGACGTGGGTGTACTACGAAACCTGCACTTGATTTTACACTCAATTGATAAATGTGGCCATAGTGTGTATATATATCTATCTTATGTTCTTCTGTTGTCCTTTCTTCTGCCTGACCCAGTCTCTTCTCTTTGCTAATCTAGATCCTGTTTCATAAGCCATTGCGGATCCTTAACCTGTTGATCTGGATCGAGTCCAGTGTGGTTCTGTACCAGCTCTATTCTCTGCTGCGGTCCGAGCGTTGGAACCACACGCTCTCCCTGGGGCTCATCCTCATCTGCAACTATTATGTCCTTTTTAAATTACTGCGGGCCCGCATCGTCCTCGGAAAGGCCTACTCCTACCCATTGTCCTCCAACAGCTTGGGGCTCAAGTCACAATAAGGGCCCTCCCTCCCACCACCTGCCCCCCCACCTAAGAACTCTGAATGTAAAGAGGAGATGGGTGAAGGGTTGGCCACGTGGAAGAACCAGGAATGGGGGGGGGCTTGCTTGGTGACAGCGCTTTGGGACGGACTGTGAACTCTACGTTTTTGATACGGTTCTATTTTTCATGCAATGTTTATATACCTATTTAAAGAGTATTTTTATTTTGTATACTGTTTCCAGTTACACCGGGCATTACCACGCCAACAACGTTGGTATGAGGTATTATTATGTTGCTAGGCGACAGGAAAGTCAGGGAATGCCGGGAGGTGACTTCCACCAAAGATGTTCTAAGTGCAGGTGGCCAAACCCACAGTAGACTTGGCCTGCGCCAGCCAGTTTCGATTGTTTGCACACCCAGTCAGAGAAGAGATTCCGAGCAGACAAATTGTGCCTAAATGCTGACCAATGTTCTGCTTATTCTGCAAATCCCCAGGGCCCTTAAACATTTCATTTGGGGATCAAATTGATGCAGCTGTTGGGGGCAGTATGACATGGAGCATTGGCGGTTTTCACTGCACCACTCGAAAGAGCTCAGTAAAGCTGCAAATATGGTTCCCATTATTTGCGGCTTCGACACGTTTTTATCTTTCAGCAGGGCCTCTGGCTGTGTTTTATACCATCACCTATAAGAGAAGCAAAAACTCCTGTACCTAGATCAGTTAATAGGAGCAACGCCTGATGTGCTTTACCGCTTCTGCAGGGACTGCTGTATTCCTTATCCATTTGTTATGTTACTGTATTATATTGTGAGCATCGTCTTATTTCACAGCAACAGCTATCGTAGGATGAGAGTTATACTGGGGCATTGGCGAGTGATGAGATTTTAGGGCAGATGTATGCAATTTCTCACAGTATTTTATACCCCTGCCCCAGTTATCGAGCATTTCAAGTTTAACTTTGAAGAGCCGACTGCTATAGCCTGGAGACAGTCGGTTATTTTGTTGTTTACCTGTCTTATTTAAGTTTTCCCATTATGTAGGCAGGTGTCGAGGTTTTTCCGCTATGATGTGGGCCTATGTTTCAATCATGTTCCTTAAGGTTATCAGTCACTGTTTTATTTTATTTTGCTGTGACTGGGTGGTTAAACCATAACAAATCGGATCATGTTGCCATGGTATTGTTGCCTTTTTTATTGTTGGTTGGATAGACCATAGAATGAATACAGGTAATATACATGTCTGTTGGTACATCCCATACCTCATAACCCTCTCTCCTCGACAAGTATGTACATGTAAAGTAAACTCACCCTCGCACGGATTCGACTATGTAGGATTTCTGATGAGAACAACCCCCCTCCCCATTATTGAGCTTTCCATTCCCATGAGGGAGAAGCACAGAACCAGAGCGAAGACAACCAGAGGCAAGAGTGCGTTTGTGAGATTCTTCCTGGTATATAGGCCTACTGTATGTTCTCAGTTACCAAAATGGTGTTACATTTTGCCTTGCAGGGTCACACTCCGTGTGCATCTCAATCTCAACTCAAAGTGGTTTCCTTCCTTTTGTACTCTTCTCACTTACTAATTAGCAGGCTGTGGGTAAGGTGATGTAACGGGGAACCGTCTTATCTTCACACAGATGTTCTACTCGTAGAACTGAATGTTGATAATTGGTCTTCTGAAAAAATTGCCATTTTCTGCACAGTCCCGAATGCAGCACTATTTACTTTAATCTAGATGAAGAGCACTTGCAGATGGGGAAGAGGAAACCATTTTTGAGACGCAATCTAGATTACCAGTGGTGCACAGGGCCTAAACTCAAGTCTTGACTCTTGAATATGCTCAATATAAGTGCCATACCTTTGCCTATTCCTTCCTCTGCCCCATGATACTTAAATCTGTCAGTCATAAAATCAACTCCTTGGTGCACCTTATGCATGTGTGGAGATCTGAATGAATTGACATTTTCCAATTGAATGTAGTGGACTTCGTGAGTCAATGGTGCTGTTGTGTTGGTCTTTTATGTTGTTGGCATGAGCCAAAATCCTAGCACTATTTGTGTTGGAATGGTTATTGTATTATGTCACCCCTTTATGCCATTACCCCATTATCCCTTCAATCAAAAGAAGTGGCAGCGTATAGGTCGATTTGGAGCCAGCTTCTCTCTCACTTGATCAATTATCAAATATGCCCTGTTAACAGATCCTGTCCCCTTCGACCTCCTTGCTTCTCAGATTACTCTGATTGGTGGAACATCCAAGGATAATGTGTGAGGGAGGAGAAGGAGATGGGCAATACTGTACACTTGAGAGAAACTGACACTAAATCCCTCTAGCCTGGGATCTCAATCCAACTCCTGAGATGTGTCGAGTGTCGACTGCTACCCTATGCCACCTGTACACTCAAGACAACGCGACTGGAGCGTGTGGTTTTACATCGGAATGCTTAAATCGATGTTGTCACTTTTGTGTGTGTACAAGCAACCATGGAGGTTGTAAAATTGAGATGCCGATCTGTCTATCAGCCTTCCTTGTTAATGGAATGTGCAGGAGGAGTCCGAGAAGCTGGTCCTAGTTCAGCTTTTTACAGTATTCATTGTTCCCTCAGCGTTTCTGAAAATGCCTCTTGACATCTGAAACAATAAAAACGGTGTTAAAACTTAAGGATTTCATGTGTTGGCATGCATGTTTTTTTTTGTTTTGTTTAGTTTTTTGCTCCTAAAACATTTGCAAGTAAAGGTAAGAAGGCAACCCATGTTTATTTTGTAAACTGTAAAAAAAGGTCTTCTGTTCAGACTGTTACACAGAACACAGTTCGAAAGTGTATGGCTGTGACCAAGTTGGGACAATATTGTAGACTCCTGCAGTTTTACATTTTCCCACCAGAGGGAGCTACGTGTTAATGCATTGGATCTATTCTAAACCATAGGCTTGGCGATTCAACTGCATTCATTTACAGTTTGACCACAAGTATACATATTACATACAGAAAACACTGCATTATGTCGAGTGAAAAGGTACAATTTGATTTGGAGAAAAAGTTCTGTGCTTTGGCAACTGACAGTTTTACTTTTTTTTTCTTTTACAAAAGATAACGATTGGTTACATTAGAAATTTGCAAAAACAGGTTCTACAGTACAATCTTTAGTATTAGAGTAAAGAGGCTGTAATGCAAATTAAAACACAATTATTCTGCACAATAAGTCTTCTGTATAGTCCTCAATGATTTAATAGTGCTAGTGGGGGCCCTGAAGAATATTCAAACTTTGGTTTATAGTTTATTGTTGAATCAATCTGTAACTTAAGTTGAATAGTTTTGCTATTCAGAAGTTTTATTTCAGAAAATAAAGTGAAGAGAGTAGTGAGTACATTCTTGAATTGTGTAGTGGAAAAACATTGAAATCAACATTTGAACCATAAATATTGTGATATCACTTAAGTCATAACACCCAACAGACTTCTCTCCCTCTCAAACTGTCGGTACAAGTTCAGTATTTTGGAGTAAGTTAATGAGCATGCGCTATTTTGTAAATAAGGTGTGTCCATGTGCGTGAATGCAAGCTTAGATGTGTAAATGGCACTGTACATTGTTGCTTTCCCTTGTGCCGAGATTTGAATCCATACCAGAATTCGACATGAACTCAACTCGTTATTTTTGGCAATATCCAATCAATGCCTCTATTGTGTCCATTTTTAGTGTCATGACAAATAATTATTTTCAAATTTTATATGGTTAACTGCATGATCTACCTGTCTATGGTGCACCCCAGCCTGGCAACACTCTGGTTAAGACAGCACCACATTGACCTCCACACCCACCCTACCCGCCTGTGGTGCTTCCAAGTCCTCCACCTACCTCCACGCCACAACATACCGGTTCACTATAAGGTGCACACTAGCCCCGTTGCCATGCACCACCTCAGTTCTGAGCATCTCAGAGAAGAACCCGGCTCTCTACCCCACCTGTGGTGCACCCCAGAGCCATCTAATAGAAGAGTTACGATATAGAGGGGGAAGAAATCAAGCGCTTCAGCGTTGTTCATGCAGCCTGAACTGAGCCAAGCTGGAGTTGGAAATACATTGTTTTCAACAAGGGCGGCGTAAGCAAGAGCTATTTTAATTGTTTTAAAGTATTGTACAGTAACAACTAAAGTCTCTTTAATGTTTATGTTGTACTATTACTACAAAACAATTTAAAATAAAGGGATTTAAGATCATTAAAGCTGGGCTGTTGAGTCCAATGCATTTCTGCCAGGACTTGGCCCAGTTGGTTGTCCCCACGCTCAATGCATAGTCTATGTAGGAGAGCCGCCATGAAGTGAATGCAGTTTGCGTAACTCTGTCTATATCTAAGGCTCTGGTGCACCCTAGGTCCCTAGCCCGGCTACGCGAGGGTGAGTGAAATTCTGTCAGTGTGTCAAATCTCAGCACAACACCTGTAACAAGCACATCTTCATTGATTACTGTGGTGTTACATCATCACCCCTCTCTGCAGTCTACATAGTTGCCTTTTATCCAATAGCAGATCTGGGCATATTTCAGAGGTGTGATTCTCACTGCCACATTAAACTCCTGGGACGCCCCGTGTCGCTCCACCCACTGATGGCCGGAGAACACACCTATCACCTTCCGCTCCCAGCGTCGCCGGCGCCCATCCCACATGCGAGCATAGACCCCAGACCCACTGGCGCCAGGCTGCGCGTCACAGTGCTGGTACAGCAGGTCTGACGTCTCCTCACCAGCCCGACAGAAACGGTACACAAGGTGGCCGGGGCGATCGCTGTCGAAACCAGAGAACTGGACCCGTCGACCGGGCAAGCGCTTTGCAGGGGGGCTGATGCCCAGCTTCATGTGGCGCCGCTTGTGGGGCTTCTTGAGTTCCAGGAGAGCATAGTCATAGTCCATCCCAATGTCATTGGCGTTCCCTTTTATCCAGCCTTTGGGCACATGCGTGCGCTTGGCCCTGATCCACTGGAACTTCATTCTGTCATTGACCGGCGGGGAGTAAGGGGCGGCGCCACCTTCAACATGATTGGTGAAGTTGAGGGAGTGAGCTGAAGAATACGGTGTATCCCTCTGCTTGGGTTTTAGAAAGCCGACGCGGAGCTTCTGAGCTCCTTTCACATAGTTCTTTCCGTCATGAACACAGTGGGCCGCTGTCAGAACATGACGGTCTCCCACCAACGTTCCAGAGCACCCTGTGGACAGTTTGACAGCCACCGCGAAGGGAAATTTCAACAGGTAGTCCTGCCCAGCAATGCTGAAGCGTCCATCGTGGCCAAAGATCTGGCGCTTTTGTCTGAGGTGGGAGGAGGCAGGACTTGTACCAGCATCAGGGTTGTATCCGTAGATACCAATGGCGGTCTCAGTGAGTCGTCCATTAGAATGGAGCGTTTCATAGGCCAGGAGACGTCGCAGGTCCCAGTAGCTTGGGGGCGGGACTCTCTTGTGGCATTCTGGGTCGCAGTCAGAAGTGACCTCGAGCCGGGCTTGAGACAGGAAGTGAGGAGCGGGTCGATCCTGTGTCTGCTGTGGAAGAACCACAGGGACACGCTGGGGAATCCACTGGGGGTGGGACGAGAAAATGGAAGGAGGGAAGAGGAGTAGGGGAAGAATTATGTTGAACCTGGGGAGTGCAGAGGAGATGAGACAGGTTGAGTCGAACTGCTGACCTCAACAAACTGTGATTCTGAATTTTTGTTTGGTACAGTGCTGTGGCTCACTCACTCTCTGACTCAATGACCCAATGTAGCGGTTCCAAACGTTCTAACCAAACACTGAATGTAACCGGATGTCTGGACCTTCATTATAAAAGCAATCCCATAAAAGCAGCAGCAATATGTATAGACCTATTTATAAATCATCTATTCTGGAAAATGTCCAGTTGTAAACTTCCACTGTATTATACAAATATTATTGGAAGAGAGGGGAAAGATCAGGCCATATTTCTGAGGGAAAATTCCTTAAGTGGGCTATTATAGCCTGCCCATAGCCTACTGGTCTGTTAGATATTCTGTCTGACTCTGCATAGGATAGGCTACTTTAATGCATAATAATATGCAATAGTGCAGGCCTATCTAAAGATTATTTTAGGCTTATCTAAGATTTTATTTTATTATAATTCTTTTCTATATTATCGCTAAATTGTACCTAATATAATAATAATAATTGTGTAATTTGTAACCTATTAGAACGTCATGGAGGAGATAAAATAGCAACCATATAGCCTACGCTACGGGCAAGTAGCTATAGTAAATAAACTTTTTCGGATACTACTGTCACATATTTCTCAAAGTTTTCTGAATCTGCATTCAGCAAGACAGGCAAGGCAGCTTAACTTACCAGCGAGAGAGCTCTCTCCACGTGCACATGGTTTGCTTCTGCAGGTGAGCTGTGGGCTAGAAAAGGAAAAGCTGCGGGCTATTGGCATCAGAGAACAGATCAAGCTAGAGTAGGAATAAAATATTGAAAGAGGTAAACTCCCACACTGAAACAATAAAGTAATGTTGCTCGGGAGCTAAATCCTTAAACTAAATAATTCCGCGAAAGGTAAGAGGAATCCCAACGCGTGCGAGAAGAGCGTCGGTCATGGTGGAGGTGGATTGCCTACTGGACCGCACGGCGTTAGATCTGCCTCCTCCTATGAGACAAGATGAGAGCATCCCAGATCCGACCCGAGCTGGTCACATGACGCTTACAGCAACTCCATAACCTACAGACTGCATTATATTTCAAAATCAGAGCTAGCCTGTTGCAAATCAGACACTTTTATTAGTGCGAGTGCAGGCCTATACTGCAGGGAACATGACTGTCATGAATAATGGCTATGCCTACATGTATAAAGTGGATTTCAAATTAATACAATTTACATTTTAATTATAATTTCTTTGGTCATTCACGCATGCAATCTCTTTGAATTTATGTGGAGATTTTACATTTGGATGTAATTTTCACCATCTTGTCCTTTTTAAATTTAAACCGAAACACAGAACAATTGGAGTCATATTTTATAGACAATCCCTCTCTTCCACTCCAAGACAAGACACAACAGCTGGTCTGTGAAGTGTGCTGCTTGTCCAGAAGCAAAGGCGTGGAAAGAAATTAGGAAATGACAAGAGAAGGTTATTGCCACTGGATAGAATGAGGGCATTGAGGACAAGTTCAACATAAATGGAAGAAGAGAGAGAGCGTGTGCGTGTGCGTGTGTGTGTGTGTGTGTGTGTGTGTGTGTGTGTGTGTGTGTGTGTGTGTGTTTGTGTGCGTGCGTGTACGTGCGTGAGCGTGTCCGTGTCTTTATTAAACTGTCTGTGTGTCTGTATATGCTTCACTGACTGAGCAGTGCACAGTGTAAAGCACATTATAGGAACTAGCCTATAGGAACTCATTTTATTTCAGTTTATTTCCTCTCCCACAGTAAAAACATTGATTGCGGCCTACTTTGAAATGGAAAATGTCACACAGCAGGTATTTACTATCTACAGTAAGCTCAGACAGTGCATGGAAGGTATAGTGACTGCATGGGTCTGAGTGAGCTATATATCATTTGCCCCAACTTTTCTCCTGTTTTGTTTAACCCCAGGAACAAAAACAAAACAAAAGCTCCCCAACTGGGTCAGAAAGATGGTGTGGACAAACCCTCAATGACTCATCAGCAAAGAGAGAGTGAGATAAATAATAATACCTATCCTTCTCCTACATGTGACTCACGCATGACTGAAGAGTACATTTTAATTATTGTCATTTATTTATGACAATAATGTTGCTTGAAAACGTTGAAAATGGCTCTGTCATAATTATGATGAAACACAGAATAAAGGCTTAAGGTCGCCCTACAGCGAGGGCTAATCTTAAAACTAGCGATGTCCCGATTTTTTCGCTTCCGATCCGATCCCATACCTCAATTTCTGTGTTGGCCGATACCGAATACCGATACCAGTGTCATGATCTCATGTTGTGTTTATAGCCATCTATAGCTATATATCTCGTGCTGTGTTTATAGCAGACTCATCACTCAAATGTGCACTTGCAGTTTGGGCAACTACAAAACAAACTCCACATGTCCCAACATTTTATTTACCTGCCATAGTGTCAACCCTTTACCCCTGTGTCGGATCTGTGGTTAGACTGGCATATTCACCGATACCGATATGTTCAGTTATGCATTTTTTTGTACTGTAGAGCAGTAGAGGTACATGATTATTGGCTATACATCTACATGTAGAATTCAAGTGGGCATTTAATTACTTTGTGGCAAAGGCCAAATATTTAAACTCTTTCAAAGAAAAATTATGAAAATGATGTTCCGTGGAGGTCTTCTGTGATTGATTAAGGATACAAACCTTTGCCAGGACACAGGGTGGACTCGCTGGCTCATCAAACACAGCTCTGTATATCCCACTACCCCACCCATCCCACAACAGAACAATCATTTATGATCAACACTCACACACACACACACACGCACGCACGCACGCACGCACACGCACACGCACACGCACACGCACACGCACACACACACACACACACACACACACACACACACACACACACACACACACACACACATATATAAATATTTCTGTGTCTTAGAGACTGTATTTGGGTCAGGAGGTTTTGCCAACTATAGACCTCTCATCCTCCACTTGTCCTGTTAATCATTACCAGCTCTTCAGCTTGGACCGTCAGCATTGATTTGGCTTAACTAACATAATGCCGCCTATTTTTTCCATGACTATTAGATACATATCTTTATTAATTATTGTAATATAATATATAATTGTAATATATAATTACAATAAATTATATGATTGTAATATAACTTAATGATTAATGACAGCAGTTAGGCTACATTAATATTCTTCTCAGAAATTGATGTAATCTCTCTGTCTTTCCAAAATGCAGATTATCTTTAACTTTTAAGTCCTACTCAGGATTCGAACTCTGGTCTTCCACATGAGAGATCAATTTTCTATGTGCTATAAAGACTCTCCTCGCTTGGCCAGGAGAGATATTGCACTCATGAGTTTCAGGCAGTTCTACTTGTCAAGGAGTGCTACCCGATACTAGAGCCCAGCAGATGCCAGATTTTGGGGGCCGTTTTTTTTGGAGAGTCCTAGCCTAGGGTCCTACCGATGTTTTGACCAATATATTCTATCAAAAAGTGCTAAATTAATTCTCATCGATGAATGAGGATGATTCAAGTTTTTAAAAAATATAATGTTTTTTGAGATTTTTAGCACAAAATAGGGATATGCCAGTGAAAAGTAATGTATGGCCGATAATGGTGATGATGGCCAGACCGATATTTCAGTCTATCTACCCAACACATGGATTTAACCGTCTCAAAGGAAGAGTAGGGAGAGTGGGAGACCCCCTCCTCCTCTTCCAACCATGTGCTTACGGTGTGTTGTATTAACAAACTCTACCATACAGATCATTTCATTCTTTAAAATAAGTTCCAGATTCTAGCTTAGCCTCGACCTCCACACACATCAAAGTGCACTTTGATGGTGGATGGACCATATAGCTAAAACTGAACAGAAAAGGAAATGGGATCTTGTCAAATATAATTATATTTTTGTAATAATGGAGGTAAATTTTTACACTTTCAGAGTTAAACGAACACTTTGGATCTAGGGACTGACGCATGCCTCCTGGCCAGAGTGCTAATGGAGAGGGGGGGGGGGGGGGGGGGGGGTATATTCGGTTTGTTTTGAATTGTTATGAAAGGACTCATTTGTTTGGCTATGTTCACTGTCGTCATGGAGATTCACATTCCCCAGAGTGCTGTTCATGTTAATTGTTGTCCTCCTCCTCCTCCTCTCCGTTCTGGACACAGACACAATCAAACAAGTGTGGACGGCATTGCAATTGTATGTTGAAACAAACACACGCACACGCACACACACACACACACACACACACACACACACACACACACACACACACACACACACACACACACACACACACACACACACACACACACACACACACACACACACACACACAAACACTCTCTTTCTCTCCTCTGCCATATACAGGTACACCTTCTTTTTCTACTCTATCTCTACACTGTAACACTAAGGACTTTCTTGTGTAGTCTTTCTCACTTTGTCTTGTATTCTAATGTTTATCTCTCCTTGTGGTTTCTGTCTGTATCTGCTCTCCTGTTTTGGACCTAGACCGTTCATTCGCTGTTTTCCCCGGTGGCCACGGAGACACAGCTGTTTGGAAAGGCAAAAATAAATCAACAATGAGAAGCTATTTGCTGTGAAATGCAGTGGAACACGGCTTAAAGGCAAAGCCAGTTTCAGATACAACGTGATGCCAAGACAATCCAACAGACAGTGGAGCAAAGCAGTAAACAGATGGTCAAATGTGTGACAGTTATTTCAGTTCGAGATTCTGCTACAGTGTAGGGAAAAGTTGTGATTGTCTAGGCCTATAACTTGACAATAGTGACATAGTCACATAACCATCAAACTCCCATGACTTCAAACTGTGCACGGGCAAGGGGTTTTCATTCTGTTCAGATGAGACATTCATTGTGCAGGGATTTACTGCACCTTATAATTCCATTCCAAGACATCCAGAAGATAGTGTCCTTCATTTAAAAAGAGGTAGAGCCCGCCCACTGTCTTCAAAGCAAAGGATCACTTTATAGACAATGTTGTGATCCTCACAGGATCTTCATCAGGTCAGCATTTAACCACTTGTGTACACTCTGGGAAAATGGCTGATTTGTAATTTTCAGTGAAGAGACTATAGTGTAGAGAGACAATTTGGGGACCAAGAATAGACCCCTGGTGGACCCCGGTCAGCGAAGTACAGTCGGCCTATATAGTACCGATTAACTGCAAAATACTTATAACGTTTAAGTGAAAATGGCCAATATACAATGCGTTGTGAGCTTCAAGATTTTCGGAATATTCGCCTATTTTTGCCAAATGTTCGCCAATTATGACCTTCCCAGAACATGGACGCACGCTAGGGTTCATGGGGGATAAGTGATCAAGTATAGGAGTAGGTATAAACAGCAAAAGGGTGAATCTTCTGCACACTTAGCATTAAATTAGTACTGAGGATTTGACAGTGTATAACAAACACAATTACTATTCATAATGGACAGCGGCGCGCAAACTATTCTCCAGCCATAAAGTCTTAATTGATTCTACACTTCCTTCACTACCCCCCCCCCCCCCCCCCCCCCCCCATGCATGTCCCAAATGATTTTAGGCCACAGGAAAGGATTTTGCACCATGACTCTGGATAAACCCCAGGCTTTGGCAGCGCACACGTTCATCTGGCTGCTTATGAAGTGACTCACTCCCTCACATCCTTGTGGAACATTTATATAAAGTCTGGTTTTACTCTCACAATATTGTCTTGTTATTCAGCTGGATATAATATGTGATGTACTTGAATAATGTATAGTGCTGTGATTGTGTTCTGTTCTCAATAGACTGATGAGATGAGCAAACGTTGAACACGCCCACTGACATTTTCGAGTATGTGAAGAGAGTAGACTCCAGCAAGGGTCATCGAAAGCAATACATCTCTGTATCTCATATTTATCCATTCTTTCTATTCCAACTGGATGCATAACTCCATTATCTCCATAGAATTACATTTCAGTACATATTAATCAGAATTAATATAGGGTCCACCAAAAAAGATCCATGACTGGTCCGTTATAGGTACTGCCACACGGGAGCGGAAACCCGTTTTGCGCTGCCGACAGAAAAAGCTGTGACGTCGTGTGCGTAGCTGTTTTTAGACAGCTGGTGGATGGGAATTATTAAGCTCCACCTCCGCCGACGATGGAAGCTGAGGAGAGCGTCAGATGTAAGCTGGCCGTCGCGGAAGTCGTCCGCGGAATTGGAGCATTTTCTCCATCCACCAGCTGTCTAAAAACCCGGTTTTTCGGCAGCCGACAGCCGAAACTGTCGGCAGCGCAAAACGGGTTTCCGCTCTGGTGTGGCAGTACCCTATGAAGTCCAGTGACGTCTAATATGGGATTCACACTGAGACGGACTGAATCCGTTTCATTGGAACCGTTTCCGAATACGGTTGCCTGGTCCCCGATGGCCATGATTCACATTGCCCGAGATTCAACAGCGCACCCGGGTACACTTGCATAACACACTTTAATCCTCCTGATGACGGTGTGCTTGATGGCTGGCGCGCCCGGACACTGACCATCAACTGTGCGACATTGTCTGAAATAAATCCAGACACACTGAATTGCATTGCCTCTTTGGCTTTTTGCCGTTATACTACTTCACTGTCAGCCTGCCTGCTATTCACTGTGTCAGTTAGTTCTGTGCTCCAGTGTATTAGTTTGCTATGGATTCTACTTTAGCATTATTATTATTTTGTTTTACTTTGGAAACTGTGCCAAGCAAAGCCCAAGAGCCACGTGTAGTCCTCAGAATAAGATCAGCGCGCACTGCGGTGCTGTGTATACAACAGGAGAAGGGCGGCGTTGAGAAATGCGCTGGTGTTACGCGTCGTGCAGCGGCTGTGTTTTTTTTTGTTGACGCTTGGCTCGTCGACTAGAGATTATGTCACGTTCTTTAAAAAAAACAGTCGACTTCCTTCTTTAGGTACGCATGCATTCACATTGGAACGATCCGTATCTGAATACACTTCAACGGTCCAGAGACCCGCCCCCCCATGCGGTCCCGGGGACGGTTGGCGATCCGCTCCCCGGAACGGTACGCATCATTCACACTACCACAACATCTGCCAAGTGGTCCCGAGTGCGCACCCGGGACCATAGTGTGAATCCCCTATCAGAGAACGATCTTCTGCTGCATTGTGCAGTAGACATATGGTATGGTCCAAGGTTCTGCATGTGACCAACAACATGTCGGGTATTTGACTTGTTTGTCTTTGAACATCTGCCCCTTTATCATGAGACCACGGTGACATACTGACGATGTGTAGAGGCTTTTGTATGGCTTTTATTAGTCCCATCAGATCAAGCTGGCTGTCCTCACAGCTTCATTTTAGAGGCACAGTCAACAGGCTCTCTCTCTCTGTGTGTGTGTGTGTGTGTGTGTGTGTGTGTGTGTGTGTGTGTGTGTGTGTGCGTGCGTGCGTGCGTGCGTGTGTGTGTGTGTGTGTGTGGGTTGGTGCCTTGCATGGTTTCCTCTGCCATTGGTGTATGAATGTGTGTGTGACGTGAATGGGTGAATGTAATGCACAATCTATGTAAAGTGCCTTAGATAAATGCACTATATAAATGCACCATTTGCCATGGAAAGGTAATGCAAGGTACAAATCTGACCTGCAAAGCAGAAGCAAAAACTTATCCAACAGGACGTGGCTATAGTAGTGTATGAAACAAATGCAATACCATACTAACCATAGAGTTGAATCTCAGTCACTATTAATATAGGCCTATATATATATATATATATATATATATATATATATATATATATATATATATAAAATAATAAAAATGAAAAGGCACATCAATTCACAAAAACAAATTGATGGCTAAATAATTTTCAGTCATAGTTGAAGAGCCAGACAACGCAATAGTGGCTCATTGGTCTGGGAAACAGAAGGTTCACGATTCTATCCCTGTTTCCTCCCCCTATCATGTTGAAGTTTCCTTGAGCAAGTCATTGAACTACGTGGGCGTTCTTCAAATGCTGATCAAACTTAAAGATCCTGCAGTGCTCACTAAAAGTCCATTTAGGTTATTTTATTGTTTGGCACGGGCAGCAGCATATAGGGACACATTTCAGCCGGAGCCAACGCTGAGGAAGGCTCCAGCCAAAATGCTTGCATTCCTTTAGTAGTTATTTGCTGCCCACTAATCCTAATACAGTAGTTAGAATTTGTGAAATGGACAAATTCCAGATATGTGCAAAGAACCAATGAAACTGGCCCCAAGTATCTCAAAGTTTCATAACTGGTATCAGGGTGGTCCTGACTTTCTATGGTTTATTATAATGATCTCAAAGGTGGTACTAGTGTATAGGGTTGGACATAGCTCATCAAGGCTTACTTGTTGAGGGTCCTCTATAGAGCGTACCCGCAAAATCGCTGTCACTTCTGATAAATGTGACAAGAAGAACCACAGAGTGCCCCGGCCCTTTCTATACATCTTTTATGTTTGCAGCTACAATATACATGTCATGAGAGGTGGTATAGTGTGGTAGTAGAGAATATAAATCAAATGTAAAAGTTCACAGATTAAATAATATGTTTATGGTATCAGAGAAGAAAAAGATGACCGAAAGAAAAAGGTCGCGAATACAAGCGGCCGAAATGAGTTTTCTTTGACGGGTGGCTAGCATCTCCCTTAGAGATAGGGTGAGAAGTTCAGTCACACGAGAGAGACTCGGAGTGGAACCGGCCCGCTGCTCCTTCGCCTGGAAAGGAGCCAGCTGAGGTGGTTCGGGCATCTGGTTAGGATGCCTCTCGGGCGTCTCCCTAGGGAGGTCCTCGACGCACGTCCCCCGGGGCAGACCAAGGCGCAGTTGGAGGAAACACATCGACTCACTGGCCTTGGAACGTCTCGGAATCCCCCAGGTGGAAGTCACTAATGTTGCTCTGGAGAGGGAAGTCTGGAGCACTCTGGTGGAGCTGTTGCCCCCAGACTACGGATAAGCGGTTGAAGATGAATGGATGGATGGATGCCTGGACCACCGTGTTATGTCCTATTCTATGTGTAGTGGAGGATATTAAGTCAATATTTCATGAGAATCGTTCACTTTATGGTACAAGCACCAAAATTGGCGGTTCTGGACAACCGTGGGTCCGACCGACTCGAGACCGGGCACTGCACTCCCTGTGGGTGTGTGGAACGTGTGTGTCGAATTTGAAGTCGGTGGGGCGAACGGTTCTCGAGTTACGTGGATTACAGACGTACACACACACACAGAATTTGTGCAATTAGCAGATCATTGGAACGGTTGTTCGCTTGGTGATACAAGCGTGACATTTGCCGTGAACATTCCTTTGGTCAACTCTTTAACTTTTTAAACCGAGCCATCCAAAAATCCAATATGGCGGTGATATTTCAAGATGGCCACCAAAATTAGACTGGTTTTGCATTTCAGCATTACTGAATAATACTGTACGGCACTGTAGGGCATCATACTGTACCATACTGTACCATACTGTACTGTACAGTACAGTACAGTACAGTACAGTACAGTACAGTACAGTACAGTACAGTACAGTACAGTACAGTACAGTACAGTACAGTACAGTACAGTACCGTACCGTACCGTACTGTACTGTACCGTACTGTACCGTACTGCATGGTACCATATTGTACCGTACTGTACCATACTGTACCGTACTGTACCTTACTGTATGGTATCATACTGTACCATACTGTACCGTACTGTACTGTACTGTACCATACTGTACCGTACTGTACCATACTGCATGGTACCATACTGTACCGTACTGTACCTTACTGTATGGTATCATACTGTACCATACTGTACCGTACTGTACTGTACTGTACTGTACCGTACTGCATGGTACCATACTGTACCGTACTGTACTGTACTGTACCGTGCCGTACTGTACTGTACTGTACGGCATCATACTGTACTGTACCATACTTTATGGTATCATACTGTACCATGCCGTACCGCACGTTACTGTACCGTACTGTACTTTACCATACTGTACTGTAACATACTATAGTGTACTGTACAGTACCGTGTGTGTGTGTGTGTGTGTGCACGTGCAGGGAAAAGGGGAGGGGTCGTTAATGTGGAAATTGTAATGTAATTTTTTTGTCACAGTGAAATGTTGTGCAATAACAGTATGTCATACAAAAGCAATATTTGTACAGTAAATATGACATGGATGCAATGTAGTGCAGATGGATTTCTGTGGCATGCATCATTTTTTGTGCATAGAGAGATGTGTGCTAACGGAGTGATTTGGTAGGAGAAGTCGGACGGATAAACGGACATATTGCCTTGCATCCCCTATAGTAGTAGGAGCTAGGATGAGCATCAAAACTATATATTTTAAATACTTTTCATTAGCACAATTTTACATTCCATAGGGCTGGACCACACATGGACCCCATTTGGTTTTGTTTTCTGCATCTTCCTCTGTGACCTGCCACCTTCATGTCATCTCTCACAGCATCCTTAAACCTCGTCTTTGGCCATCCTCTTACCTGGCAGCTACATCTTCAGCATCCTTCTCCCAATGTACCCTCATCCCTCCTTTTCACATGTCTAAACCATCTCAACCTCACCTCTCTTGCTTTATCCCCAAACCTTCTAACCTGGGCTGATCCTATAATTCAGTAATTTCTGATAATGTCCTTCCTTTTCACTCCTAATGAGAACCATAGCATCCTTAATTCTGCCACCTCCAGCTGTGCCTCCTTTTCATCAGTGCCACCGTTTCCAACCGTACGGCATGGCTGGTCTCACTACCATCGTATACATCTTCCCTCTCACTGGTAGCCTTCTGTCACAAATAACTCCTGAGTCCTGACACATACATACTATGTCCCATATTCTCAATACATTGGCTTCCCTTGCTAGAACATTTCCATCTCTATACTCACCTTAACCCGTTACACTACTGTCTACTGTCTGGTCAATTGGTACAAATAATTTTCTCCCTCCCTCACCATCTCTCTTTGCACTTACTGTACATCTCATATAGCCCTGACCACTTCTTAGCCCACACCACCTGACATCACATCTCTCTCTTCTTACCCATCATCTAAAAAAAAACCCAATGGGCATTGCCCATTGACATATATTCAAGTCTGTGTGTGTGTGTCTGTACATCTGTAATCCACATAACCCGAGAACCGTTCGCCCCACCGACTTCAAATTCGACACACACGTTCCACACACCCACAGGGAGTGCAGTGCCCGGTCTCGAGTCGGTCGGACCCACGGTTGTCCAGAACCGCCACAAAAGGCCCTTTTCATTTGGCGGCCATCTTGAAAAATGGTGGTCATTTAGTTTTTTCAAGTGGACAACGTACTTTTCTGAGAGAGTAGGTTCTGAAGCACTTGTGTACCAAATGTGGTGCTTGTACCATAAAGTGAACGATCGTCATTAATATCCTCCACTAGTGTCCTTTCTGTGACTTGGACCTTTCACCTTTTCAAACCAAGATTATGGATGTCTGATATTATAAGTATGAACAAAAATCTCCATCGGAAGAATCGACTTGTTTGTTTTACTGTCTGTGAGGTCTGACTCTGAACTAGATAGGCTATTATATTGATATTATAGCTATTTTATTTTAGATACAATAGACCAGCTGTACAGCAACGAGTCAGTAATGATGGAAGTTGGAGATCCATGCCCCACCCGGCTATGCAATGCCCGTTGTACCCGTGTCAGAGTACCCGTTCCACCCATCTGTCTGTGTCCCTTTTATGCCCATATATGGAGATTTCTGTATCTGTGTCCCTTTATTCCTATATATGGAGTTTTGTGTCAGACTCAGTCTGAGCATATATCAGTATCGGTTGATATTGGAATGTGTGGAAAATAACTCCAATATGGAAAAATTGGATATCTGAAGAACCTTTGGAGCAGCCCCCGAAACTAATTGTACGAAATCCCCTCACTCTCTAGCTGAGAGTGGGTGGGAGTGGGAGCTGATCACCTCATTCCTCCTCTAGTGGTGGGTGGGGCCCTATTACTAGTTAGGCACACCTGCGGCTGGCCCACATGGTAACCTCACAAACATTTTGCCCTCTATCAGAGAAGTACTATGGGAACCCTGAAAGTTGTGCCACAAGTTGATGCATTATGTACATGTAAGTTTGCTCCTTTCTATCTGTTGTCCTTTTTGTGTTTGTTTATGCCCAAATTTGTACCTTTAGTTTGCACTACTGACTGTTATACCGTTTCTTTCTTGTGCAGTTAAAATCATCACTCCATGTCATCCTCAATAAATATATACCATGTGAAACCACAAGCCAGTCTGGTCATGGTGCTCTAATAGGCACACTGGTGTAAGGGTGATATACAACCAGCAAATACCCTTCTTACAACCATACAATTCTTTCACTAATCATTCATAAAGAGTTCTCAAGTTATCTTGCAACAACAAACAGACAGGACCTATTACAATATACCAGCATTCTATACTAACATGCCTTTAAGTATCATAAGCAACATTTTAAGTCAAGATAACAATAACTTTCTGTTTACATAAATGTACAGTGTAGTGGAGAGTTGCTGGGAATCAGACAGTGTCTTGTTTGCTTGTGGTTGCTCCCCCTGTTTGAGGCTGTGTGATTATGACGTGTTAGTATCCACCCAAACAAACAACTAAAGATAGTGACTGCATAGATATCAACCACAGATAGACCACAGATATTAGAAGAATGCCTCTGACTCTCATCCAATGCTACACCCTTAAAAGCTGTTACAAAGGATGATCAGAGAAGCTCTCCAAATATGATTTCATAGATTTGCAGATTTTCTGTTTTTGTGCTTGTCTACATTGATTGTAGTTTGTGATTTAGAGTGCTATCACCCAGGATTATAGCACATCAAAGCACATTGAGGAACTGTCTACAATTATTCATTACAGAGATCAAGATAAAGTGTTACAAAGATACACATAAATCATTTATTTAATTTGGTTTGAGGACCAGACTTTAGCTTTCTGCTTTTGCACATCTGTTCTGCAGGAGAGGGTATGGCATTTACCCATGGAGTGATGTACTGTCTCACTTAAAATATGTGTGACTCAGATAACCCAACTGCACAATGATACAAGGAAAACTGGTAAGGTTTCCTGTTATGTTCATGTTTTCTGATTGTGTGTGTGTGTGTGTGTGTGTGTGTGTGTGTGTGTGTGTGTGTGTGTGTGTGTGTGTGTGTGTGTGTGTGTGTGTGTGTGTGTGTGTGTGTGTGTGTGTGTGTGTGTGTGTGTGTGTGTGTGTGTGTGTCCACATATATGCCAGCGGCTGCCAGGGTCATCTCCCTGCTTCAATGATAACTCAGCATGGCTCAGCAGAAGCTGCCAGTCCTCCTCCTGTAAGTTTGTTTTGGATTGAACTGTACTCTGGGTTGGATGCCTCTGGATCCAACCCAGATGCATCTATACTGTACCACCAGGGGACAGGGTGAAGTCAGGTCTGGATGCCTGTTTTTCTTCCTGGAAATAAAAATGCCTGGGTTTCCAGGATGCCTGTGACGAATACCGGAAGACTCGACGCGGAGCGAGTTCTCTCTGAGAACTCGCCCCGGAAAGTGAAGAAGACTCGCCAAAAGGGGAAGTAATCTCGCCCCGAAAGTGAAGACGACTCGATTCCGAGCGATTCGATGCCGATGGAGAAATCCCACATAGTTAAATTACCTCATAGTCATGCTGCATGCGCTGTTGGTCGATGAAGAATTATAATCCAAGGTTTGTCAATCATATTATGGTTTATGGTTGAAAGTAAACCATAATAAGTAAACTTTAAGAAGAGATCTGCAGTCATTGTGCTGCAGACAGTGCAGAGTGCATGAGAGCAGCTCCGATGAGCTCCACTGAGCTGTGGTGCACTTGCCTACACTCTCTCAATGAAGTGAAGGAAACTCACCAGAATGTGAAGGAGAGTCGCCCCGGGTAAAAGTGGCGAGTCTTCTTGTTACCCCTGTGACTCACACCTGGGTTGATGAGTCTCTTCTCATAGTCATGGATTAACACAATAGAATTCTAAAGCCTGCATATGATTTTGTCGGAGGCCTTCCTTTCTGGCACAAGCCTGATTTGGGCGTGTGTTGAATGGAGACTTACGCCTTGCAATCCGTGATTGTTTGACTAAGAAGTTAATAAGGCAGAGGATGTCCTATTAAAGATCACGTGAAGACTTGTGCACTTCATGAGTGTTAGCTATTGGTGTCCACCCAAGAGGCAAGGATACTATCTGGTTTGATTATTTTCCTTTAACTTATACTGTGTTCAACCGTTTGGGTCTGGGTTACAGTTGTTAGTGGCAGCATCATGGAACACGAGCTTGGGTGGTAGGAAACAGGGTATAGGCGACGATGAGTCTTAAAAGTTTTATTACTGTGACTTTGGAAGCACTTTGTTGATTGATTGTACATTTCATTACCGTTTGTAGAGCAGCTGCTTGTACGCCATTGTCTGCCCACTTGCCCGTAGGCCTCAATACACTATTTAGACTAAATCGTTCTCTTTGGAGTCACTGAATCACAGCTCTGCTCCATGGGGGGAGGAGAGCAGAACACACTCCATGGAGCAGAGCTGTTCTGTGAATCTCAGCGACTCCCATTGAAAATGAATTGCTAGCTGCTCTGCCCCCCCCCCCCCCCCCCCCCTCTCCCCCAGAACGGAGAGAACGATTTAGTCTTAATAGTGTGATTGAGGCCTTCGATTTAGTTCTCGATCTCTCAGTATTTCGTCCTTCTCATTGTCATTAAATATCTGCCAAATTGTAAAATAGTGTAGTGCTTTATGCCTGATTTATATTAGTCACACGCGTCGCTGGCGTCTCGCACCAAACATAGCAGATCTACAAGCTCATAATGAGTCTCTGTGTGATACATGAGCTTGTAGGGTCGGCTATTTTCAGCACGAGACACGAGACACAACCAAGCATCACTCAGGGTTTAATGAATTGGTACATAGGGCGAGGACCTCTCACCCCTACATGCGAGGGTGGTGTAACCAACTGTTTTGTAATAACTAATGAATGAGTCAGTTGTCATTACAGGCACTTCAGCCTGAGATTTACAATGTGTGCATAGGAAGAATCAGCCAGAATTACAACATCGTAACTAACATCTCAATCTGCTTCAAGAGGTTAACATTGCGGTGCTATTGCAATAGTGGGCACTGCACTATATCGTCGCACAGTGAAATCCTCACTGTTAATTTGTAGCATACTTTTGTAACTCAGAAAGTGTACGAAATGTAACCAAATTGACATGCCCAATTGGTTACAGTTAAATAAATCAACACTCGAATTTACTGTGCTACAAGTAGTACAAGACTGCAGTCATAAAAATGTGAACGACAGAAACCCTGTATTTTGGGAGACGGGTGATGCATGTAATAATCAGAAGAAGAAGAAGAATGATGCATGTCTGAGAGTGGAAGGCAACTGGGTGACTGTTCATCTGATCACCAGATACTTGTGTGTGTGTGTGTGGGGGGGGTTCTTCAATGGGACTTTCCATCTGCACAGACCCTTTGGGGAAAGAAGAACATGGAGCAGAGACAGACCTCAAAGCCTTGACATCAGGGCATTTTGTTGTTGTTGTTGTGCAAACACTGGCACTGTTACCTATATTGACATGGCATTGGCTGAGTGGTTATTTATAGGGCAGGACACCTTGCAGTGCGAGGCGTTGTGAGCTTGTATATCTGCTATTTTGCGCTAATGTTCCCCTCAGAAAAGGAATTCTATAGGGTTCAAGCTAGTGGTTAATGTCAAGAAAATATTTATAATAATAATGTTCCTATCACACAAACATTTGGTGTCCCCTGTAGTAACTTTGAAGAACCCCTCCTCAAAGTTACTGCAGGGGGGAAAGACCCCTAGGTTAGGGGATAAGGATGATGGGTTATTTCATTTAAGGACCATTAGTGTAAATGTTAAATGTTACTGTTAGGGTCTATTTGTACACTTTTACACTTACTGTAATGAAGCCAACCCAGGGGCATCCAGTGTAAACCGGTATACAGTAGCCTTCTGGTCATACAGACATTTTTCTGTAGCCTTCACTTGACCTTTTTTCTGTGCCCAGAGACCGTCCCCAACAAAACGGTTCCCATAGGAACCCAATAACCACGGGACAAATATTCACCAACAGGAAGTAGGATGCCAGTGAGGTTAATCAACACTTCCGTATTTGCGCGGCTGCCTATGTGTGTGTGTGTGTGTGTGTGTGTGTGTGTGTGTGTGTGGGAAGTGGGTGTGTTCACAGCGGGGAGGGAGATCTCCTTTGCGTCATTCCTCCATGGGGCTTTTCCATGTTTTTATGACGATGAGAAAGTTGTTCCAAATAATGTATCCTGCTGATACTGTCAGTATTTTAGTCTGTTTCTTCCCCGTGTGGGCCTTGTGCAGTTCCTTCCATGCATTGTTTGATATATTTATTGAAGTGATGAAAACAGGCAGTTATTCTTTCTATTCGTGGCTCCTGGCATGTTTAATGCGTGTGAACACAGTGTGATGTGACACGAGACAGGACGACATGACGGAAAACCAGACAAGAATACAAGCTGTAGTGCATTTTAACTGAATTAATTAACTTCACTGTTTCCTTTAATTAATCCAGCATGAATTGCAGACGATTGAGAATTTTAAATGATCTATTGCAGTATTTATTCATTGTTATGCCTTTTGTACTATTTGCTGCTGTAATACCCTGAAATCCCCCCTGGGGTATTAATAAAGTGCTATCCTATCCTATAACCAAACTTCACATCTCTGGATCTTGTGGACATGTAGTGTTCCTGAAACAAGTTTTGTTCAACACATTCACTGCCACGTAATTCATTAATTAATTATTCCGCCAGTGCCACGGTTCTTTGCTTACCCTTGCATACCCTTATATTGAAGGCGTTCAAAATGTATTCTTTAATTCACCCGAAACACGAAACATACATTTTATAACTGCGATCACACATTTTGTTATGGGTAAATACTAATGCAAAGAATCACACCTGTGTGAAGTGAGTGGCACTCTTGTCTTGTCATCATCATACATCATCACTTTCCCGCCAATCACAATTTCTGCCCACACGTTTAGCTCCACGTGTACTTTGCTTAGCCAATCAAATCATCACTATGGGGTGATCAGCCAATTACAAGCCAATGTTTGTGTTCACACAAACCCAGAAAGCTGGGCATAGGAGGGGCTAGCATCCCTCAAAATAGCAATCTGGGAAAAGAAGGCTGATATTGACGAAACTATTTGCTACTATTCCTACAGATTTTGTCCAAACCTCACGCAATTTGGTATACTCTCTCTAGCTCGTCCTCAGACGAGCCCTCCATCGCCGCTTCCTGCAGTCATCCGGTTATCCATACATCTGGCCAGCTTGTTTGTGCTTTGCGCTCTTGCGTCTCTCTTGAGTACATCCACATTATGTTAATGTTAATATGGGACGTCCTTGTGACCGGTGCCCGTGTGTTGGTTCCCACAGCATTAGTGTCTTTGACAATGTCTCATTCTCCTGCATGGCTGCTATTTTCGGACTCACCCTTGGCATTCCATCATACAGATTCTTGTTGGTAACTTGTGTACTCTTGTTGATGTTATGTACTGCACACAACATTCTAGAATCTAGATACTTCTGCAGGGTTGGTTTCAGGGTCCAGCGTTCACTGCCGTATATGAGAACAGAGTCTACCATTGCATAGAAGAAGCTGAGTTTGATTAGACGGTTGGCCATCCCATTCAGGGGCCAGGGCCCTTACATGCAAGTCCCTTTAAGATCTTGCTCCATTGAGTAGTCTGTAGTCCTGTGATCAAGATGTGTTTGTTGGATTTTTCATATTCCATTTCAATTGATTGCCTTCCAAACTTTGCTGGAGTGGCTTGTTTTGCATACAATGCCACAAATCTTGAACGCAGACCCCGAACTGTGAAACTTTGCACACACTCACAATTATAGGCCAAGGAATAACCTCCACCCCAAATTAAGATTTTCACTTTCCATAGGCATCAGCCACTTGTGCCAGATTATATTTTCCCCCATTTCGCGTTAACTCCAAAACACTCAGTTTGCTTTGCTTTTTGTGGGCCCTATGGGTAGGCAACCCGGCCTGGCGGAGACATGTTCTCCGAAGAGCACACTTTTCTAGTTTGTTCTTTTTTTTGTGCTATGACTAAAATGAAATCACATGATAAGGTTCCATTATAAGCCATCGGATCCTCTCGTACAAGAATAATAATAAGAATGTTCACCTCCCACGATGTGCTGAGCTGTCTGCACTATTCAATGTAGGTTTTTCCATTGGTGGGCGGGGCGGTTCTCATGCAGGCTGTGAGACAGCCCGTCAGGACACTTTGGATGCGGAGCTATTGTAAAAGAGGCTGCGAATGTGGGGGTGTGCTCCCAACGTCTGTACTGTACTTGTTTTACCGAGTGCACTGAGTGCCGCGCTACGAGCTTGTAGATCTGCTTTTTTTGAAAAATCGTGAAAATGTGTGCAAATCTTTGAATATATATTCTTTCCCAGTGAACGCTTTTAACTCAAATCTTTGCTTCAGGGGGAGTCCCTGGAACAACATATTTTGAGGTTGGAGTCCGGGGAAAATTACATATAATTCTGGGGGACCTTGACATGAAATAGTTTGAAAACCACTGACTGAAACATGGGTTTATCAGAAAACTTTTAGGCCTCAGGTCTAAATGGGTTAAGTATACCGTAACCTGGGGAGGGGCGATCTTATCATTGTATCATCATCATACATCAGCTCATTCCGGCCAATCAGAATATCATCCTATATCATATCCTCATCATAACTCTGAAGATCCTGTTATTTGTGACACTGACCTGCTGTCCTGCTACTTTCTCAACACGCACGCACGCACGTGCACGCACGTACATGCACATGCACACACACAAATTAATACAAAGAATAATCCAAGTTAATAATAAATAATATTATGTAATATAAACACTATGCACAGCATGTTGGTTTTGTCATTTTGCCAACATCAATCTTCAAACATCACCCCACCTAGTGTTCTCTCGCTCTCGCTCTCGCTCTCTCTCTCTCCCCTTTATTTCCGTTCCCAGCTGTTCTCATCTATTAAGACTTCTCTCAACACCAGTGGACAATTAAGGGGGCTGTGGAATGGAGTCATTGTTCTGAATCACATTTATCGGCAAGGAAGCGCACGCACGCGCACACACACACACACACACACACACACACACACACACACACACACACACACACACACACACACACACACACACACACACACACACACACACACACGTTCTAATACAAAGACTAATCCAAGTGAATAATTAATATGTAATATAAACACTATATACACAGCATGTTAGTTTTGGCATTTATCAGGCACAGAGCAACAGTGTAATCAGTGCTGCTGTAATACCTATACTCTAGTCTAATCTACTTACATCTGGATATTACTGCAGCCTCCAGAGTCTCCCTTTGTGCTGTCTGCCAAACTATAGTCTCTGCGCAACCTACACTACAGTATCTGTATCCTGCACCTGTTGATAGCCCTGGCTGACCCAGCTACAGAGGTAGCCCAATCTAGAATAGTATGTTACATTTTATTTGAGTAGAAGTATTAGCATTAGATCAATATACTTTACAAATGTACATGTAAAAGTAGCCTATACTCATCAAGTGTAGCATTATGAGACACTGTGAGCTCTTTTATCGACTCTTTTCAAACAGAACAGTAGGCTATACAATATAAGGTATATATTGGTCACTATATGTTTTGTAATAATAACGTAAATCTAAATAGTAACTTCTAACTAAAGTGATCAAATAATACAATATTTGCCTCTGCGAGTACAGTAGACGTGTACAGCATTGAAAAATGGACATAAGTGAACAATTAGTACACTACTTGAGTAAATGTACTTTAACCGTTTCAGTTCATACGACGCCTGAGGCCGTCATAAGGATCCCGAAATATTAGTGCCTACGACGTCTGTGGACGTCCTAGCGACGTCCCAGCGACGCGGGGCGAGATAAGAATATTCAGATTTTCTTTTTCCTTTTTTTTGGCATTTCGCTTTTCGCTTTCCGTATGCTAACGCTCAGTGCAATTATTAGCTTGTCATTGACTCCCATGTTAGCGCGGCGGAAAGAATGTCTCGTATCTCCTAATCCAAGGCGCTCTCCGTGGCGCTTCATTTCTGCTCCTCATCCGTCTCTCCCGCAAAATATGAACGTTTTTTGGAGCGTAAAAAAATTAATTAAGATGATCGGGGATGGTAGGTGATCTGGGTATCGGCGACCATGTTGCTGATTTCCAGGATGCTGACATGAGGAATGGACTGCATACAATTACAATTGCTAGTGTTACTGTGACTCATGCTGCGTGTGAGTGTTTATGAGCACAGTCAAATGTGAGAATGTGAGCACCCATTTAAATCAGTCAATTAAGTGTTATGGACCAATAGACCAATAACACTGTATGCATTAGATAATAGGCATGAATGCATGCACATGACTTCAGTATCTGTACACGTGTTGAATAATGCTGGTGAGAATTCTGGTGCTTCATAATTGCTGTGAATAGAAATTATGAAGTGACAAAATCTAATGAATGCCTTTCAAATGAAAGGCATTGCCAGGGTTGAGATGTCAAGTTGCAACACATCAATATGAGATTGAAGAAGATGTATGGGTATGGCAAACGGGCAAGAGGACCTAAGATGGATAACATTCTCCACAATGTAGCTGACACCACTTGCACTCTCTACTTACCCAATCTCTCTCTCTCTCTCTCTCTCTCTCTCTCTCTCCATTCCTCTATCTGCACTCTGACCTAAACAGCATACTTTGTCCATAAACAGAAATCCAAGCAATCACACGCACGCACGCAACAACAAACAAAATAACAACAACAAACAAAATAAATACATGTATGACTCTTTCCTCACTCAGTTGTCACACATACAGGCACATGGACACACACATGTCATGCTCTACATGCTTAATTATTGATTTCATTTGTTGTATATCTTTGAATTGCTTTCGGGTATAGAAGTAAGGAAAATAATCTAAATGTTCACACTATAACACATCTCTCTCTCTTTCTCTCTCTCTCTCTCTCTCTCTCTCTCTCTCTCTCTCTCTCTCTCTCTCTCTCTCTCTCTCTCTCTCTCTCTCTCAGTCTAGCTTTAGAAAGAAATGATTGCTCTGCAGTGCACATGTGGACATCATTAAATACATTGGGGTTTCCAGCTTGCAGCTTGAGGAGTACAAGGTACTGTGAAGTGACTGTCAGTTTGAGAAATAGCCTCATTGATGACATGCTGGTTCTGCAGAACATTTTGTGGCACCATACCACAATGACACAATTACTGCAACCCCCACAGACACACGCACATTCATATGCGCACATACACACGTGTGTGTGTGTGTTCTGTATACTGTATACTGTATGTGTGTGCATTCAACACACATACAGTATACACACACCGATACACGTGTTGGCATATGCGCATTGAACTCCCTGTGTTGCTGACATTATGGGGGCAGCTAGCTGTTGGCATATATGCTAATGAGAGAACACAGACCAACAAATGACAGAGGGAGAATTGGCTGATTTATACTTGGTTGTGCACTGTGACGTCGTCGTGCACCGACAATGGCTGATCTACGAAGGAAAGGTACTATGTTTACCCAGGGTAACTGGACTAAGCTCAATAACTTGTTTACAGCCAGGCCCTGCTCATAGAACATTTCATGGTAGGGGTTCAATGCCTTGTCCAAGGGCATTTCAGCGGTGGTAATTTTATAACGTGCCGGTCCGGGGATACGAACTAGCGACCTTCCGATATCAAGACCGCTCCGCTAACCGTTCAGCCACCGCTGCCACTAGGCTATATGCAGTTGAAAAATAACCGGGAAAGAGATACAGCGAGGTGGAAGGAAATACAGATGAATTGAAACAAGGAAATGGAAGCGGGGAAAAGACAGAAAAGAGGTATAAGTGAACGAGAGAAATGGATGAAGGAGCAGAGAACAGTCTCATTCTTATGGCAGGGATCTTTCTCTCTCTCAGAGTGCAAGCCAAAAGGGTGGATGAAAGGATGGAGGTTGGAGAGTACTGGATCGAGAGTTTCAACTTCAACACTGTTAAGTCTTGAACTTCTACATGGACATGCTGTCCTATGACTTCAGTCTGGAACACGCTCGTGTGCGTGTGTGCGTGCGTGCGTGCGTGTGTGTGTGTGCGCACGCGTGCACACGTGTCTGTCTTGTCTTTTCAGCTTTATCCCCTGCACAATTTGAGATAGTGTAGAAACTGTGTTTTGCATAGTTACTTTTCAAGAGGCAGGATTAAATAGGTTAAAGGACCACTTCACCACTTTTCAACCCATCTTGTATATAATTGGTCCTCACTAATGATCGTGATAAAATAGCACAATTCTTTTCTACCCAGTCTGTCTCATAGGAGGGCTGTGGGCAGTTCAGAAACCCGTCCACCGGTCACATCATCGATGGGGAATCCAAACTAATAGAAACTGCAGACTTTCTATTCCTGAAAAGTTGCAATGCGAAAAATGGAAGCTATCGTTAATAGCATAATACAAATATAAATATAAAAAAAGAAAATCTTGTTTAAAAAACATCTGCCTAACGATGATGTCACTGGTGGCCGGGTTTCTGACATGTCCACAGCCCTCCTATGAGACACAGACCGAGTAGAAAGACATTTTGGTATTTTATCATTAACATTGATTGAGGACCAATTATATGAAGATAGTTAGAGAACTGGTGAAGAGGTCCTTTAAGGGTTGAGATTAAGCAAGTTTTGTAATAGTCAAGGTTTATGGCCAAATCAGGGGTTATAGGGAATGAATGTAATGGAACATCCCTATCATTATATATAATTTACGTGTGTGTGTGTGTGTGTGTGTGTGTGTGTGTGTGTGTGTGTGTGTGTGTGTGTGTGTGTGTGTGTGTGTGTGTGTGTGTGTGTGTGCGCGCGTCAATGCATGAATCTGAGTCGTGCATGAGTGAAATGTGTGTGTTGTTAAAATGCTAATAACGGAAGCGCAGAAGAGGAACAGGAAGGGAGGAGGCTTCAGTGGAAACATCTTTCTGACAGGAAGTTGGCATTTCACACGCAAAGAAAGTGACACGTAATTCTATCTTGAAGTGTGTGTGTGTGCGTGGCTGCGTGCGTGGGTGCGTGTGTTTTCATGTGGGAGACACAATGCTCAGGGAGAGAGGGATAGGCGGGCCGGGGTTGTTTCTGGGGTCTGGCAGGCACACACACCAGTTTCATCACAGTCAAGAACCAAACATCCCAGACGACCTAACAGATTTCACCCTAATCAAACACAGATCTCTCTCTTCCACATTTATTTTATTTCCTCCGCCTTCTCATTCTGACTTCTCAGTACCTCGTTAACATTCTTTTTATTTAATTCACATTTGGGTTAACTTCTGTTTGTCCTTCTCAGTCAAATATGCCGCCCACGACCAGCAGACATCATTGAGGGCAAAATCCTCCTGTGTTTATTTGGTTACATTTGGTTACTCTCATCGTTAAATAGAGTTTACAGAGTTGGGATTCATAATCAACCACTCTCTACACAGTGATGTTTCTGTGTATAGATAAATACAGATATAAATAAAGCTATAAACATCAGATCACAAGTGAGCTTGTGATCTGATGTTTTCGCTTAAAGTTCACCAATTTTTGGGGCTGAATACCTATTATGCCTAGAATGATGTGATTGAATAAAAGTTGGCAAGAGGAATGACATAATGTTGGATTTTAAACAAAAATATGTCTTTCAATGCACACAGCTGATCATTTTAGCAAGGAGATCAGTGTGAAGCTTGACAATATGCATACCTCACCACGCCTCCTCCGATCTCATGCATAACCTTTTTGATGACCTGAGTCAACCGCACGTAATCGTTCAAATGCACGACACTTTGACCTCAGTCTGAAGTTTGTGCAATGTGAATAGGTCAAATACAGTGGTCTGACCAGGGAACATCTCTACTGCTGAGATAATACAGAAAGCCCATTTGTCCAGGGGATATATCACATTTTAATAATGATAATAATAATATCTCAAACGTATATAGCGCTTTTCTGAGTACCCAAAGACGCTTTACATGGGGGGCTTTACAGAGGTAACAACACAAATAAAAACAACTTTATTAGAAAAAATGAACACTAAAAACTATAAAAACATTAAAAGACAGTGAAAAGGGTTAGCTAGGGAAGGCAATGTTGAAGAGGTGGGTCTTGGGGGCAGAAGGTTTGGAGGGTGGGGGCGTCTCTGAGTGCCTTAGGGAGGGCATTCCACAGGGTTGGGGCAGCAAAGGCAAATGCTCTGTCACTCCATGTCCGGAGTTTGGTCTTGAGCTTCGTGGAATAACACTCGTTGATTTCTCACTAGAAAAGCAGTCAGACCAACCACCACAGTTGTGTTAGTTATAATGCATTAGCATACTCTGTCTATAGGCCTACTAGACTGGATATTGTCTGTGATTTGGGATATTGTACTATTGTGATATGGCATAAGTGTTAAATATAAATATTGGATCGGGAACAATCGGTATCGGCATCTATACTCTATACCGGGAGCAAAACAAACGTGATCCAGACATTCCTAGTATTTACATTTTTGTATAATTTCAAATTATCCTACCACTGGCACATACAGTACCACAAACATCAGGCAGCTTTTTTGATAGATACAGTAACAGATACATTTTTACACAATTAAAGTTCACTTTCTCTAGGTCGTCCTCAGACGAGCCTTCCATCGTCGCTTCCGGTCATCCCGCTTCTCCATACATCCGGCCTGCTCCCTGTGCAAGATTTCTGATCAAACTCTGTTCAAAGGCAGGTTGTTTTGTGTCTGAATGATGCTGATGACACATGGCTCAATTGTTTGTGTCATGGTTTGCACAGTTGATCTACTTGTTATGATGGGCTACAAGGACATGGGCGTGTTTGGGTTTTTGTCAGTATCATTTTCTGGTCATTATGAGATGCTGAGTGGTGGGCTGGTGTGGGAACATCTGGTGCTTTATTGAAACTCTGAAACCAGCAGTCAAAGAGCCAACCGCTTATATGCCAGACAGTATCTGTAACACTAGACTGGATATCAATTTGATCTTCTGGCCTGGGAATCTGGGAAACACACACACTCCAGAGAAGTAATTTGAGCTTTCATAATGATGCATGACTGGGATTTTGGTTTGTTTGTTACCTTCTAGATTTCTATTTGAACCCTGAACCCTTCTGAGAGTGTACAACTGTAACCAAATGGGTCAATTCAATGTATTTACATATACATTTGTACTCTCTCAGATTAAAATGTACACTCTCTGCTCTCTCCCTTCCTCTCTCTCTTTCTCTCGCTTACACAGGCATACTTTCCTCCTCCCTTCCCCTCTCCCAGAGGACCAGTGACTAGCTACAGGGCCAGAGAGAACATGGTACCCCAGACCCAAAAGTTTAAACTAAGTTGTTGCTTGGCAGCTCTGCACTCGTACACAGTAAAACCCCACTTAAACCCTCTAGACTTATTAAACTGGACCTGAGTTGGCTCTGTATTTGGACTGCTTTTGTCTGTCTACACTAGGGGCTGTATCTTGCACCACCCCTTATTTGCAATTCTTTACTATTTTGAAAACATTCAACGTTCAAATAGCCGATCTTTGAAAATAGTAAAAAATGGCAAATAATGATCTACAAGTTCACAACTTGTAGATCAGCTATTTTTGGCTGATGTTCCCCCCAGAATATGGATGCTGAGTTTATGGGGTTAACAATGGTGTTTGTGTGTAGCGCTGACGTACAGTACAGTTACAGTGTGCATAGCCATGAGAATATATTTGGTCCTGTGGTACCATAAATGGAGGTCTTTACTGAAGTCTTGATATTTATGAAGGCGTATGATCTCTCTCCTGGTATTCGATGGGAGGTTCATGGTTTTATTACAACACCCCAAACAGGATCTGGTTTGCTTGTTTGTTAGTATATTGACAGGAAAACAGCTGGATAGATTCAGATTGACATGAAACATTCAAGAAAGGAGGACAATTTACTGTCCCTAGATCACCTGATCACTTGGTAATGGTTTCAAGAAGGTTAAGGTCACAAAAAAGATTAGAATCCTTTATGGCCACGGCTGTCAAAAATAGTCCACTTTACTTGAAGATAAGAAAAAAAAATTATTACATTTTTATTTGTTTTATTTCTGAGCAATAATCCTGTCCGTTATTATTAGTAAACGGAAATATTTCCCTGTTTACCAAACCACTTTGTAGATGGCGTCCCTATTTTGGGCACATAATCATAATGTTGGTGTGGTTGCTACTGTATGTGCAATGATGTTTTCCCTTTGTATTTAGGGTTTGTTCCTGGAGGCTGAAACCTTGACCTTTTCAAATGTGGCAAGAAAAAATAGTGACATCACAATATCATCCCCTCCCCTAACCCCTTACGCTTTATCATACAACAACAGCTTTGGGTGCGGCTCCACCCATGATCACCACCCAACAGACAAACCAGATAGCCTATACTTAATTAACTGGTGGGCGTGTCCACATAAAAACTACATTTTAACAAATACTGTACACGTTTTTGAAAAAAAATCTTCCTCCTTATATAATAATAATACCTGATGATCATGTTTTAGGGTGGAAAGAAATCACGGCACTCCATCTTCTAGACTTTTTTTTGTTGATTTTTCTACCTTTATTGATAGGTTGAAAGCAATCTGACAGGAAATGGGTAGAGAGATGGGGGGAAGATACACAGCAATGGCCATCAGGCAGGCTGGCTCAGTAGCCCAGGTGCCCAGACGGTTGAGCTAACCGTCCAGGCCACAGCACTCCATCTTTAAATTGAAACTTGGAGATCGTCTATTTTCACTATTCAGCATATCTAAGTATAGACCACTTCAGGCACTAATGGTAATTTATTTAATTTCTGTCTACTTGCTGTGTCTCAGAGTATAGGGCTGTGAAACATGTCTACCAGTGACAATGTTAATAGGGGGGTAAATGAAAGCCTGGGTATCGAGGCTAATGGGGGGGTTGTGTTCCAGGTTTGTTTCTATCAACCATTCATCACTGCGTGACTGTGTGACCATACTGTAGTGTATATCGTTAGGATTATAATGGGAAAAACGGTGTGTTGTTGTGTGTGTGTGTGTGTGTGTGTTTGTGTGTGTGCCTGCCTACATGTGTGGTGTGTATGTGTGTGAGTGTGATTGTATGTGCATGACTGTTTTTCTCACAAAACATACCGTAGGTGCCTGTTGTTTACCAGAAACACAGGAACTAAGACACTAACTAACTAAGTGTGGGGTCACACCATGCTGGTGTGTGTGACACACACACAGTCACACACACAGTCACACACACAGTCACACACACACACACACACACACACACACACACACACACACACACACACACACACACACACACACACACACACACACACACACACACACACACACACACACACACACAAGAAGCTATTACCCAAAAACTCATAGCAGTCAGTCAAGTTGACTGACTGCTATAGTGTGTCCAAGGACTGCTTTGCAGAAGGCCCAGCAGTTCCAGCAGAAACAACAGAGAGTTGAACATTATCAGAGGGCTCTGGACGCACAGGCAAGAAAGAGTATATTTACATGTACAGTACACATATGTTTCAGGGTGGATCCTCATCTGGAGTTCATTTTTTCCTGAGGTATAGTTTTCTGAGCCACCAGGGATGCGGCAGGATGCATACACGTGCACGTTATAAATCAACCACACATATACACACAAAAGAAAGCACACACAAAACTAATCCATCAGATCATCCATCAACTGTGAGAGAATGCATAAAAATGACATAGATAGCTAAACAAAAACCCTAAAAGAGAAATCTCAATTAACCACATGACCCATCCCTATTCCGGGCATGTCATACTGGATGACAAAATGTGTGATGTGTTGTGAGCTTGTTGATCAGCTATTTTCATCGAAGAGATGGTGTAGAGGCCTCCCCTCTACAAAGGAAGGGATCAGGTATAGAGCCCTGGGGGACCCCGATCAACAAAGTATAATACTGTAGAGTTACTGTAGGGTTACAGCAGTGATACATAACATCAGCCACTAGGATTGGCGCATTTCAGTTCTTTGTGATACCATTCTTTGTTTTCATTTGTCCAAACAGAAACCTCAGTAGGCCTATGCATCTGTTTCAATGTACTGTATAGCTGAGCTCAGTAAAGGAGAAGAGGTTCACAAGAGAACTTGAAATAAAGCCAAGATGTTGTCATGGCCATACAACATGTGTCATGTACTGTATAGAACTCCATATGAACTCGATCATCCTCCCAATTTAGAGGCTTTGTTTGTGTCAGTGGTCAAAGTTGTTTCTGTCAGTGGTCAAAGACATACTCTAGCACAAGTAAGGGCCTGTATACAAAATGTTACTTGAATAAAAGTACAAATGTATCAGCATCTTAAGATCAGGCATGCAGTGCCTCAGTAACTGCAGTTACTGTAAGAGAACAAATGTGATGCACAATGTCATGTGTTCAAACCTCATCTTCAGGTCAAACTACGTTTCTTTTGAAACACACCAGAGGGCAGCTCGGAAACGCTGTCAGGTTATCGTGTTGGTCACCAAAGACGGAGGTAATTAAGACTGGGAATTAAGCAGTACCACCTTGGAGAAAAAATAACAACTTTTGTATCACCAAAGAGCACCCATATAAGAGCCATTGATATCTGCAGCGCTTCTATTTTTAAGTGGCGCAACCACTTCCTGTGTCACTGTTGTGCAGCCTAACACAAACATACATATTAACTATGACGATTTCAGGTGTATCAGTACAGTACAGTACAGTACAGTACAGGGACCCCCACATGGTAACGCTGTAATTTCTCAACTATTTTGCTGGGCCGGAACCGGCCTGGCCCCCTGGGCGCGTTCCTGGGGGTCTGGATGTTCTGGGGACCCCGACATGGTAACTGTCATTTCTCGACTGTTTCTGACACAGGGCGGCTCGTCGGAACCGGGCCGGCACCCTGGGCGCGTTCCTGCGGGTCTGGAAGTTCCGGGGACCCCCACATGGAGTTGCACCACTTACTTCACACAGGTGTGATTTTCTATTTTTAAGCTGTCAGGTTATATTATAGGGCATACATATCAAAAGTATGTTTCGTAAGTTTGGAGGTGTATTATGTTGATTATGTTAGCTTCAGTGGTCCTGCGGTTCACTGGGTTTAGCACATGGCTTGAGACAAAATAACTTTACTCTCAACAGTCTAGTCTTGACAATCCAATGTCCGATGTATCCCAGAGGAAAGCTTAACATACTGTTGCTCTAAAGTAAACCACATGTGCAAATTGCAAAGTCAACTGATCCCAGTCTATTATCACAACAACCACTGATGAGCTTCAGGTGTGTTTTCTTTGGAACCAGGTAGACAATTGTCACTTACTTGAGAAATAATGTAGAATTGATCTGCCTCTCTTCCTTTTCCCTTGTGGGTTCCAGAACAGGGCATATCTGGTGATGCTAGATGCAGGCTTTCGAAGAGTGTGGCCAATCCATCACCAGCGCCTTTGGATGATTTAATCCTCCACCGGGTGTTGATTTGTTCGCTGCCACAGTTCCCGGTTACTGATTTTGTTTGGCCAGCGTATTCGGAGGATTCTTCTGAGGCAGGTGTTTATGAACGTCTGGATTCTTTAAGATATTTTTTTTGCGGCTTACGCCTTTTTTATTGATTTTTTTTTGAAGGGACAGACAGTAGGCTGACAGGAAACGGGAGAGAGATGGGGGATGACATGCAGTAAAGGCCGTGTCGGGTCCGGGAGTCGAACCCGCGGCACACTGCGACTGGATTACCAGTCCGGTGCCCAGACCGTTACGCTACGGCCTGGGCCAACGTCTGGATTCTTGTCATGGTGTTTTGAGTTGTTCTCCAGGTTTCTGCTCAGTACAGCAGGACCAGCTTCACCATAGAATTAAAGATCCTGATCTTCGTGTTCATGGGAAGATCTGAGGCTCCCCAGACATTCTTCCGCTGATGGAAAGCTGCTCTTGCCTTGCCAATCCTGACTTTTACGTCGGCATCTGTTCCACCCTGTTTGTCGACAACACTGCCTAGATAGGTGAAGCTCTCCACCTCCTCTAGTGCTTCACCTTCTAGTTTTATGGGGGTAACGGGGGTCATGGAGGCCTGGTTTAAACTGTAGACGTGCCATGGAGGCCTGGTTTAAACTGTAGACGTGTCATGGAGGCCTGATTTAAGCCGACATGCGTTACAATACGAGTGGAGATAAAAGCATGAATGACACGTTCAAAATCGTTAAAAGAAAGCACATGATTTAGTGAAGCTAGACTTTGATGAGATCACAGTATAGCTGTTCCACTGTGTTGGAACAGCTATACTGTACCATGGCGGCCGTTCGTGGTACTGTACGTGCACCGTGCATGAAACTGGTGTAACTGATTTCATAATGTTTAAAATGGCATTCGCTTCGTGCTGTGTTGTGAGCTTGTTCGTCTGCTATTTTCACTACTCCTTAATCGTTTTCATTGATTTATTCATGGAAATTGTTGTTTTCCACCAGTGCTTCTCAATGTCTGGGTCCGGGCAGGGCTGGCTCGTATAGGTCACATAGGCTTCATTGAAATTGGAAAATATTTGAAAAGGATATGACCCTTTGAAACTTGTTGAACCAGAAAACCCAAAGTAGAAAAATCCAGCTGTGGTTGTGCCTGCTATTTTCTGATGACAGACAGACAGACAGAATTAATGAATGTAATGCATTTCATGTACTATTGAGTGGAGTAGTATAAAAGTCTCAATACTGGTAATTTGGCATATTGACTGTAAGAGCCATTTGAGCCACCATATCGCATATGTCCCCGCGCGTCACGGTGTTGGGTGAAATCAACCCTCAACGGCTTCTGACAGACATATGGGAAGGGATGGGGGAGGGAAGCCTCGCCCTGGCTTCTCCTCCCCTGGGCGGGGTTTTTCCTTTTATTTTACATGAGATGGGCGTGTTATAATGAAGTAGACTCTAGGCGCGCGTTAGGAAATGGCGTAGTGAGCGCACTGTGCAATGCAAACTAATAGGCCAGTGCGCTCCCACCTCCCGGTGCGCATTTCCGAACGCACCCAAGAAAAGCATTCCAGCAGCCAGCTCGTAGTCGTAGCATGTCTCGTTAGGCAATAGACTTTCAATCCATACCTCCTGGGTTGAGGGGTACAGACGGACAGCCAATGAAACAAAATGTGAAACACCCTACCAACAGTCATTAAGACATGTGAATCCCTTGACTCCTTCAAAACGGCACCTACGGACGGCTGCAATTCAAAACTGGCCCCCGTAAAAACAGAATCCTTTTCACCCAATCAGAATTCTTCTACTACTTTTATTTTTAGGGGATTTGGACCATCCATTACATGTCTGTAACTCTGAGAGTGTAACACATGTAACCACATGGACCCTTACAGGTCTGTAACTCTGAGAGTATACATGGTGGCCGACGGGCACGTACAGGTCTAGTGTAACCAAATGGACCATTTGGTCCATGTCTGTAAGTCTGAGAGTGTAACACATGTAACCAAATGGACCCTTACAGGTCCAACACTGGTTATCGAAGCGTGCACACACACGCACGCACGTGTAACCAAACGGATCGTTACAGATTCAACAATGTTTTTTGTTAATCATCGAATGAAATGTGGGAGGTCGGCAAGAGAAAGTTTTAAAAAATCAAAGCAAATACCGGTAATTCGAAAATGTTATTTTTGTGCTTTTTTGTTTCTCTTCTTTATATATTACTTTACTGTTGACGAAAGGACCTGTAAATGACAACACAAAAACTAAGGCACTGGTGTCGTACTTCTGGTTTACCGGAACGGGGTTCAACTCCCTGCAGTGCCCTGCTCAATGTGTTGTATTTATGGTTCATTGGTCCATGGTCTCAGAGGTCATTGAGCGGCGCGCTATAGTGCGTGATCATTGTTGAGGATAAAAAAGGTGAAATCAAGGAAAAGCAAAAGGCTATAGTCCATGGTGTCGGAGGGCATACTATAGTCCGTCGTTTTTTTACGATTTCGGAGGATTCGAAAAAAAGGTGAAAATCGCAGAAAAGCAAAAGTCTATCGTCACAGACCACATACTGGTCAAGGTCATTTATACTGGTCAAGGTCATTTATACTGGTCAAGGTCATTTATACTTGTCAAGGTAATTTATACTGGTCAAGGTCATTTACACTTGTCAAGGTCATTTATACTAGTCTTATGAAGGTCATTTATACTGCTCAAGGTCATTGATATTGGTCACGGTCATTTAGTGGCGCGCTATAGTGGGCAATTCTTCATCATTGTTGAGGATTTGAAAAAAGGTGAAAATCAAGGAAAAGCAAAAGGTTATAGTCCATGGTCTCGGAGGGCATACTATAGTATGTCGTTTTTCACGATTTCGGAGGATTTGAAAAAAAGGTGAAAATCGCAGAAAAGCGAAAGGCTATAATGGTCACGGACCGCATACTGGTCAAGGTCATTTATACCGGTCAAGGTTATTTATACTGGTGAAGGTCATTTATACTGGTCAAGGTCATTGAGCGGCGCGCTATAGTGTGCGATTCTTCATCATTGGTGAAAATCAAGGTAAAGCGAAAGGATATTGTCCATCGTTTTTTACGATTTCGGAGGATTTGAAAAAAAGGTGAGAATCTCAGAAAAGTGAAAGGCTTGTGAGTATCCTGGCCTGACCAGCTCTCGCCCTCCCCAAAGACTCCTGACCTACTCTCCCCCTACCTGACCCCCTACTCTCTTCCTACCTGACAATAGTGTATGCAGGAAATACAGGAAACGGAAATAGGTGGACCTTTGAAATGTTTTGTAGTTTTGAGTTATTTAACTTAAAAGCCCAATGCATTCTCAATGGCAATAGCACAAACTTTGGCATAGTACTAGTCCTACATACTTACACCTAGAAACCCCATTCAAACTTTAATAGGTTCATCTTATGGTGGACATGTTTGCCTGAAAATGAATATTTTAAACGTTTCATAGTTTTAGAAACATATATGCTTTCAAATTTGAGACATTTACAATGGGGCTCAATGGCAGATTTTGGCACGTCAAAAATCACTTTCACCTAGAAACTCCATTCACACTTTTTATTATTCAGGTTACTGTGGAGACACATGCTGGAACTTTTTTATTTTGAAATGTTTTGTAGTTTCTGAGTTATTTAACTTAAACGCCCAATGCATTCTCTATGGCAATAGCACAAACTTTGGCATGCTACTAGTCCTACATACAAAATGATGAAAAACGAGGATATTATTTTTTTCAAAAATAAAAAAAACGATGAAAAACGGCGTGCAATAGTATGCCGTACGATATGGGCTTAAGCCCATGGTCCAAAATGATGAAAAACGAGGATAACTTTTTTTTCAAAAAATTCAAAAAACGATGGGCTATAACCCATAGTTTTTTTCATTTTTTCCAAATCCTCAAAAATGATGAAAAACGGCGTGCTATAGTATGCCGTACGATATGGGCTATAGCCCATGGTCCAAAATGATGAAAAACGAGGATATTCTTTTTTTTCAAAAATAAAAAAAACGATGGGCTATAACCCATCGTTTTTTTTTCTTTTTTTTAATTCTCAAAATTGATAAAAAACGGCGTGCTATAGTATGCCGTACGATATGGGCTATAGCCCATGGTCCAAAATGATGAAAAACGAGGATAATTCTTTTTTCAAAAAATTCAACATACGTAAAAGCATAGCGGTTTATGATGATGAAAAAACGATGAAACGATGAAACGATGAAAAACGGCGTGCAATAGTATGCCGTACGATATGGGCTTAAGCCCATGGTCCAAAATGATGAAAAACGAGGATAATTCTTTTTTCAATTTTTTTTTATTTATTTTTTTAATCCTCAAAAATTATGAAAAACGGCGTGCTATAGTATGCCGTACGATATGGGCTATAGCCCATGGTCCAAAATGATGAAAAACGAGGATTAAAAAGAAAATCAAAAATTCAAAAAACGATGGGCTATAACCCATCGTTCTTTTTCATTTTTTCATTTTTTTTCAAATCCTCAAAAATGATGAAAAACAGCGTGCTATAGTATGCTGTACGATATGGGCTATAGCCCATGGTACAAAATTATGAAAAAACGAGGATATTTCTTTTTTCAAAAATTCAAAAAACGATGGGCTATAACCCATCGTTTTTTTTTTTTTTTTTTTTTTCAAATCCTCAAAAATGATGGAAAGCGGCGTGCTATAGTATGCCGTACGATATGGGCTATAGCCCATGGTCCAAAATGATGAAAAACGAGGATTAAAAAAGAAATCCAAAATTCAAAAAACTATGGCCATGTTTTTTTAATTTTTTAATTTTTTTCAAATCCTCAAAAATTATGGAAAACGGCGTGCTTAGTATGCCGTACGATATGGGCTATAGCCCATGGTCCAAAATGATGAAAAACGAGGATAATTATTTTTTCAAAAATTCAAAAAACGATGGGCTATAACCCATCGTTTTTTTCATTTTTTTCAAATCCTCAAAAATGATGAAAAACGAGTTTTCTTTTTTTTCAAAAATTCAAAAAACGATGGGCTATAACCCATCGTTTTTTCATTTTTTCAGAAACGGCGTGCTATAGTATGCCGTACGATATGGGCTACAGCCCATGGTCCAAAATTATGAAAAACTAGGATTTCTTTTTTCAAAAATTCAAAAAACGATGGGCTATGCCACTAGTCCTACATACTTACACCTAGCAACCCCATTCTAGCCTACTTAGGTTCATCTTACGGTGGAAATGTTTGCCTGAAAAGGAATCTTTGAAATGTTTCATAGTTTTAGAAATATAGTGCTTTCAAATTTACAATTGGGCTCAATGGCAGACATTGGCACGTCAAAAATCACTTTCACCTAGAAACTCCATTCACACTTTTTATAATTCAGCTTACTGTGGAGACACATGCTGGAACTTTTTACTTTGAAATGTTTTATAGTTTCTGAGTTATTTAACTTAAACGCCCAATGCATTCTCTATGGCAATAGCACAAACTTTGGCATGCTACTAGTCCTACATAATAAATGATGAAAAACGAGGATATTTATTTTTTTCAAAAATTCAAAAAACGAGGATATTTATTTTTTTCAAAAATTCAAAAAACGATGAAAAACGGCGTGCTATAGTATGCCGTACGATATGGGCTATAGCCCATGGTCCAAAATGATGAAAAACGAGGATAATCTTTTTTTCAAAAATAAAAAAAACGATGGGCTATAACCCATCGTTTTTTTCATTTTTTTCAAATCCTCAAAAATGATGAAAAACGGCGTGCTATAGTATGCCGTACGATATGGGCTATAACCCATGGTCCAAAATGATGAAAAACGAGGATATTTCTTCTTTTTTTTAATTCAAAAAACGATGGGCTATAACCCATAGTTTTTTTTAATTTTTAAATTTTTTTGAAATCCTCAAAAATGATGAAAAACGGCGTGTTATAGTATGCCGTACGATATGGGCTATAGCCCATGGTCCAAAATGATCAAAAACGAGGATAAAAAAAAGAAAATCTAAAATTCAAAAAACTATGGGCTATAAGCCATGTTTTTTTTTTTTTTTTCAAATCCTCAAAAATGATGGAAAACGGCGTGCTTAGTATGCCGTACGATATGGGCTACAGCCCATGGTCCAAAATTATGAAAAACGAGGATTAAAAAAGAAATCCAAAATTCAAAAAACTATGGCCATGTTTTTTTAATTTTTTAATTTTTTTCAAATCCTCAAAAACTATGGAAAACGGCGTGCTTAGTATGCCGTACGATATGGGCTATAGCCCATGGTCCAAAATGATGAAAAACGAGGATATTCTTTTTTTTTTTTTTTTCAAAAAACGATGGGCTATAACCCATAGTTTTTTTTCATTTTTTCATTTTTTTGAAATCCTCAAAAATGATGAAAAACGGCGTGTTATAGTATGCCGTACGATATGGGCTATAGCTAGGGATGCACCGAAAGGGAAATTCTTGGCCGAAACCGAATACCGAATATAGGAAACAGTTGGCCGAAAACCGAATACCGAATAGCCGAATACATCTTCGTTGTAAAGCTACCTGATTATGGCAAAAGACATGATTATGGATTTTCATAATCGATTCATCGGGCGATTATTTAAACGATTAATCGGATTATGGCACCTTTTTGCAATTACCTTTAAAAAAATGCTTCAAGTTATTGTAGGCATGTTGTAACTAACAATAAAGACAATAAAAATGAATACTCCTTCAAAATTTATATTTTACCCCCTTTTTAATACAATTTGATTTCATTGCCATTCCTTGTACTTATGGAATGATACTGTAATCTGTAATGTTGACTGTGTATAGCTGACTGTCTTTCTTCCCATTTCTATCTCTGGGACCCCAATTTATTTTTATTTCTATTGTAAAAATCAATGTAAATTTTGAGAGTGTATTTGGTTCCATTTTTGCACTCTGTTACAGACCCCCACTTGGTTTACTTCTTAACTATCTATAATTTAGCTGTCTAAATTAGTAGGACCACTGTCCTACACAGTGTGTGGGCACGCACACGCACGCACAAACACACACACACACACACACACACACACACACACACACACACACACACACACACACAATAGCATTCTAGCTGATAGGGGAAACCGTTCTTATTTAGCAGCCATATTAGCATGTTCTCTAGGCTCTAGTATCACATATTGCCAAAGTTAAACAGCACTGAACAACTGATCATTGTTAAGCAAAACGTTCACGGACGTTCTGCTTCTGCCCTGCCTGTGCCCACTTCAATGCGCTGCTGAGATTACACACAGGTGGAAGAAATTTGAGGAGCTAACGAGCAAGCTACTGCTAGTGTTCGTCGTAGCCTGCCTTCAAGCTCACAGATTCAGACATTGGGGAGCATTTTTTGTTGTCATACGACAAAAGAATAGACAGTGGCGGTGCTCACAAATACCATGTTTTGGGACCTGTTTTGGGCATTTTGCAACCTGTTGATGAGCTCGCAGATTTTGCGGAGCGCATCGCAGCCACAGCACAGAGCAACTTGACGCTCTCTGTGTGTGTGTGTGTGTGTGTGTGTGTGTGTGTGTGTGGGAGACTGAAGTTGGGAGAGAGAGAGAGAGGTAGATGCGGAGCGCTCTGGTTACATTCAAGACAATCGCGTGTTGTGTTTATACCGACCCGGTGTTTTGACTATTCGGTGATATATTTTCGGCCTATTTGAGCCGAAACCGAATAGGCCGAAAATACATTTTTAGCCATTTTCGGCCGAATATTTTCGGTGGCCGAATTTTCGGTGCATCCCTAGCTATAGCCCATGGTCCAAAATGATCAAAAACGAGGATAAAAAAAAGAAAATCTAAAATTCAAAAAACTGGGCTATAAGCCATGTTTTTTTTTTTTTTTTCAAATCCTCAAAAATGATGGAAAACGGCGTGCTTAGTATGCCGTACGATATGGGCTACAGCCCATGGTCCAAAATTATGAAAAACTAGGATTTTCTTTTTTCAAAAATGCAAAAAACGATAAGCTATGACCCATCGATTTTTTCATTTTTTTCAAATCCTCAAAAATGATGAAAAATGGCGTGTTATAGTATGCCGTACGATATGGGCTATAGCCCATGGTCCAAAATGATCAAAAACGAGGATAAAAAAAAGAAAATCAAAAATTCAAAAAACTATGGGCTATAAGCCATGTTTTTTTTTTTCAAATCCTCAAAAATTATGAAAAACGGCGTGCTATAGTATGCCGTACGATATGGGCTATAGCCCATGGTCCAAAATGATGAAAAACGAGGATTTAAAAGAAAATCTAAATTTCAAAAAACGATGGGCTATAACCCATCGTTTTTTTCATTTTTTTCAAATCCTCAAAATTGATGAAAGACGGCGTGCTTAGTATGCCGTACGATATGGGCTATAGCCCATGGTCCAAAATGATGAAAAACGAGGATAATTCTTTTTTTTGAGAAATTCTAAAAACGATGGGCTATAACCCATCGTTTCTTTTCATTTTTTTCAAATCCTCAAAAATGATGAAAAACGGCGTGCTATAGTATGCCGTACGATATGGGCTATAGCCCATGGTCCAAAATGATGAAAAACGAGGATTAAAAAAAGAAAATCAAAAATTCAAAAAACTATGGGCTATAAGCCATGTTTTTTTTTACATTTTTAAAAAAATTTCAAATCCTCAAAAATGATGAAAAACGGCGTGCTATAGTATGCTGTACGATACGGGCTATAGCCCATGGTCCAAAATGATGAAAAACGAGTATTTAAAAAAAAATCAAAAATTCAAAAAGCGATGGGCTATAACCCATCGTTATTTTCATTTTTTTCAAATCCTCAAAAATGATGGAAAACGGCATGCTTAGTATGCCGTACTATATGGGCTATAGCCCATGGTCCAAAATGATGAAAAACGAGGATAATTCTTTTTTTTTTTTAATTCTAAAAACGATGGGCTATAACCCATCGTTTTTTTCATTTTAATCAAATCCTCAAAATTGATGAAAAACGGCGTGCTATAGTATGCCGTACGATATGGGCTATAGCCCATGGTCCAAAATGAAGAAAAACGAGGATTAAAAAAAGAAAATCAAAAATTCAAAAAACTATGGGCTATAAGCCATGTTTTTTTTTTTTTTTTTTTTTTTTTTTAATCCTCAAAAATGATGGAAAACGGCGTGCTTAGTATGCCGTACGATATGGGCTATTGCCCATGGTCCAAAATGATCAAAAACGAGGATAATTCTTTTTTTTTCAAAATTCTAAAAACGATGGGCTATAAGCCATCGTTTCTTTTCATTTTTTCAAATCATCAAAAATGATGAAAAACGGCGTGCTATAGTATGCCGTACGATATGGGCTATAGCCCATGGTCCAAAATGATGAAAAACGAGGATTTAAAAAAAAATCAAAAAATAAAAAAACGATGGGCTATAACCCATCGTTTTTTTTTTTCCATTTTTTCATTTTTTTAAAATCCTCAAAATTGATGAAAGACGGCGTGCTATAGTATGCCGTACGATATGGGCTATAGCCCATGGTCCAAAATGATGAAAAACGAGGATTTAAAAAAAAAATCAAAAATTCAAAAAACGATGGGCTATAACCCATCGTTTTTTTCATTTTTTTTCATTTTTTTCAAATCCTCAAAAATGATGAAAAACGGCGTGCTTAGTATGCCGTACGATATGGGCTATAGCCCATGGTCCAAAATGATGAAAAACGAGGATAATTCTTTTTTTTCAAAAATTCTTAAAACGATGGGCTATATAACCCATCGTTTCTTTTCATTTTTTCAAATCCTCAAAAATGATGAAAAACGGCGTGCTATAGTATGCCGTACGATATGGTCCAAAATGATGAAAAACGAGGATTTAAAAAAAAAATCAAAAATTCAAAAAACGATGGGCTATAACCCATCGTTTTTTTCATTTTTTTTCATTTTTTTCAAATCCTCAAAAATGATGAAAAACGGCGTGCTTAGTATGCCGTACGATATGGGCTATAGCCCATGGTCCAAAATGATGAAAAACGAGGATAATTCTTTTTTTTCAAAAATTCTAAAAACGATGGGCTATAACCCATGGTTTCTTTTCATTTTTTTCAAATCCTCAAAAATGATGAAAAACGACGTGCTATAGTATGCCGTACGATATGGGCTATAGCCCATGGTCCAAAATGATGAAAAACGAGGATTAAAAAAAGAAAATCAAAATTTCAAAAAACTATGGGCTATAAGCCATGTTTCTTTTTTATTTTTTTATTTTTTTCAAATCCTCAAAAATGATGGAAAGCAGCGTGCTTAGTATGCCGTACGATATGGGCTATAGCCCATGGTCCAAAATGATGAAAAACGAGGATTTAAAAGAAAATCTAAATTTCAAAAAACGATGGGCTATAACCCATCGTTTTTTTCATTTTTTTCAAATCCTCAAAATTGATGAAAGACGGCGTGCTTAGTATGCCGTACGATATGGGCTATAGCCCATGGTCCAAAATGATGAAAAACGAGGATAATTCTTTTTTTTGAGAAATTCTAAAAACGATGGGCTATAACCCATCGTTTCTTTTCATTTTTTTCAAATCCTCAAAAATGATGAAAAACGGCGTGCTATAGTATGCCGTACGATATGGGCTATAGCCCATGGTCCAAAATGATGAAAAACGAGGATTAAAAAAAGAAAATCAAAAATTCAAAAAACTATGGGCTATAAGCCATGTTTTTTTTTACATTTTTAAAAAAATTTCAAATCCTCAAAAATGATGAAAAACGGCGTGCTATAGTATGCTGTACGATACGGGCTATAGCCCATGGTCCAAAATGATGAAAAACGAGTATTTAAAAAAAAATCAAAAATTCAAAAAGCGATGGGCTATAACCCATCGTTATTTTCATTTTTTTCAAATCCTCAAAAATGATGGAAAACGGCATGCTTAGTATGCCGTACTATATGGGCTATAGCCCATGGTCCAAAATGATGAAAAACGAGGATAATTCTTTTTTTTTTTTAATTCTAAAAACGATGGGCTATAACCCATCGTTTTTTTCATTTTAATCAAATCCTCAAAATTGATGAAAAACGGCGTGCTATAGTATGCCGTACGATATGGGCTATAGCCCATGGTCCAAAATGAAGAAAAACGAGGATTAAAAAAAGAAAATCAAAAATTCAAAAAACTATGGGCTATAAGCCATGTTTTTTTTTTTTTTTTTTTTTTTTTTAATCCTCAAAAATGATGGAAAACGGCGTGCTTAGTATGCCGTACGATATGGGCTATTGCCCATGGTCCAAAATGATCAAAAACGAGGATAATTCTTTTTTTTTCAAAATTCTAAAAACGATGGGCTATAAGCCATCGTTTCTTTTCATTTTTTCAAATCATCAAAAATGATGAAAAACGGCGTGCTATAGTATGCCGTACGATATGGGCTATAGCCCATGGTCCAAAATGATGAAAAACGAGGATTTAAAAAAAAATCAAAAAATAAAAAAACGATGGGCTATAACCCATCGTTTTTTTTTTTCCATTTTTTCATTTTTTTAAAATCCTCAAAATTGATGAAAGACGGCGTGCTATAGTATGCCGTACGATATGGGCTATAGCCCATGGTCCAAAATGATGAAAAACGAGGATTTAAAAAAAAAATCAAAAATTCAAAAAACGATGGGCTATAACCCATCGTTTTTTTCATTTTTTTTCATTTTTTTCAAATCCTCAAAAATGATGAAAAACGGCGTGCTTAGTATGCCGTACGATATGGGCTATAGCCCATGGTCCAAAATGATGAAAAACGAGGATAATTCTTTTTTTTCAAAAATTCTTAAAACGATGGGCTATATAACCCATCGTTTCTTTTCATTTTTTCAAATCCTCAAAAATGATGAAAAACGGCGTGCTATAGTATGCCGTACGATATGGTCCAAAATGATGAAAAACGAGGATTTTTAAAAAAAATCAAAAATTCAAAAAACGATGGGCTATAACCCATCGTTTTTTTCATTTTTTTTCATTTTTTTCAAATCCTCAAAAATGATGAAAAACGGCGTGCTTAGTATGCCGTACGATATGGGCTATAGCCCATGGTCCAAAATGATGAAAAACGAGGATAATTCTTTTTTTTCAAAAATTCTAAAAACGATGGGCTATAACCCATGGTTTCTTTTCATTTTTTTCAAATCCTCAAAAATGATGAAAAACGACGTGCTATAGTATGCCGTACGATATGGGCTATAGCCCATGGTCCAAAATGATGAAAAACGAGGATTAAAAAAAGAAAATCAAAATTTCAAAAAACTATGGGCTATAAGCCATGTTTCTTTTTTATTTTTTTATTTTTTTCAAATCCTCAAAAATGATGGAAAGCAGCGTGCTTAGTATGCCATACGATATGGGCTATTGCCCATGGTCCAAAATGATCAAAAACGAGGATAATTCTATTTTTTTCAAAATTCTAAAAACGATGGGCTATAACCCATGGTTTCTTTTAATTTTTTGAAATCATCAAAAATGATGAAAAACTGCGTGCTATAGTATGCCGTACGATATGGGCTATAGCCCATGGTCCAAAATGATGAAAAACGAGGATTTTAAAAAAAATCAAAAATTCAAAAAACGATGGGCTATAACCCATCGTTTTTTTTCATTTTTTTCAAATCCTCAAAAATGATGAAAAACGAGTTTTCTTTTTTTTCAAAAATTCAAAAAACGATGGGCTATAACCCATCGTTTCTTCATTTTTTCAGAAACGGCGTGCTATAGTATGCCGTACGATATGGGCTACAGCCCATGGTCCAAAATTATGAAAAACTAGGATTTCTTTTTTCAAAAATTCAAAAAACGATGGGCTATGCCACTAGTCCTACATACTTACACCTAGCAACCCCATTCTAGCCTACTTAGGTTCATCTTACGGTGGAAATGTTTGCCTGAAAAGGAATCTTTGAAATGTTTCATAGTTTTAGAAATATAGTGCTTTCAAATTTACAATTGGGCTCAATGGCAGACATTGGCACGTCAAAAATCACTTTCACCTAGAAACTCCATTCACACTTTTTATAATTCAGCTTACTGTGGAGACACATGCTGGAACTTTTTACTTTGAAATGTTTTATAGTTTCTGAGTTATTTAACTTAAACGCCCAATGCATTCTCTATGGCAATAGCACAAACTTTGGCATGCTACTAGTCCTACATAATAAATGATGAAAAACGAGGATATTTATTTTTTTCAAAAATTCAAAAAACGAGGATATTTATTTTTTTCAAAAATTCAAAAAACGATGAAAAACGGCGTGCTATAGTATGCCGTACGATATGGGCTATAGCCCATGGTCCAAAATGATGAAAAACGAGGATAATCTTTTTTTCAAAAATAAAAAAAACGATGGGCTATAACCCATCGTTTTTTTCATTTTTTTCAAATCCTCAAAAATGATGAAAAACGGCGTGCTATAGTATGCCGTACGATATGGGCTATAACCCATGGTCCAAAATGATGAAAAACGAGGATATTTCTTCTTTTTTTTAATTCAAAAAACGATGGGCTATAACCCATAGTTTTTTTTAATTTTTAATTTTTTTTGAAATCCTCAAAAATGATGAAAAACGGCGTGTTATAGTATGCCGTACGATATGGGCTATAGCCCATGGTCCAAAATGATCAAAAACGAGGATAAAAAAAAGAAAATCTAAAATTCAAAAAACTATGGGCTATAAGCCATGTTTTTTTTTTTTTTTTCAAATCCTCAAAAATGATGGAAAACGGCGTGCTTAGTATGCCGTACGATATGGGCTACAGCCCATGGTCCAAAATTATGAAAAACGAGGATTAAAAAAGAAATCCAAAATTCAAAAAACTATGGCCATGTTTTTTTAATTTTTTAATTTTTTTCAAATCCTCAAAAACTATGGAAAACGGCGTGCTTAGTATGCCGTACGATATGGGCTATAGCCCATGGTCCAAAATGATGAAAAACGAGGATATTCTTTTTTTTTTTTTTTTCAAAAAACGATGGGCTATAACCCATAGTTTTTTTTCATTTTTTCATTTTTTTGAAATCCTCAAAAATGATGAAAAACGGCGTGTTATAGTATGCCGTACGATATGGGCTATAGCTAGGGATGCACCGAAAGGGAAATTCTTGGCCGAAACCGAATACCGAATATAGGAAACAGTTGGCCGAAAACCGAATACCGAATAGCCGAATACATCTTCGTTGTAAAGCTACCTGATTATGGCAAAAGACATGATTATGGATTTTCATAATCGATTCATCGGGCGATTATTTAAACGATTAATCGGATTATGGCACCTTTTTGCAATTACCTTTAAAAAAATGCTTCAAGTTATTGTAGGCATGTTGTAACTAACAATAAAGACAATAAAAATGAATACTCCTTCAAAATTTATATTTTACCCCCTTTTTAATACAATTTGATTTCATTGCCATTCCTTGTACTTATGGAATGATACTGTAATCTGTAATGTTGACTGTGTATAGCTGACTGTCTTTCTTCCCATTTCTATCTCTGGGACCCCAATTTATTTTTATTTCTATTGTAAAAATCAATGTAAATTTTGAGAGTGTATTTGGTTCCATTTTTGCACTCTGTTACAGACCCCCACTTGGTTTACTTCTTAACTATCTATAATTTAGCTGTCTAAATTAGTAGGACCACTGTCCTACACAGTGTGTGGGCACGCACACGCACGCACAAACACACACACACACACACACACACACACACACACACACACACACACACACACAATAGCATTCTAGCTGATAGGGGAAACCGTTCTTATTTAGCAGCCATATTAGCATGTTCTCTAGGCTCTAGTATCACATATTGCCAAAGTTAAACAGCACTGAACAACTGATCATTGTTAAGCAAAACGTTCACGGACGTTCTGCTTCTGCCCTGCCTGTGCCCACTTCAATGCGCTGCTGAGATTACACACAGGTGGAAGAAATTTGAGGAGCTAACGAGCAAGCTACTGCTAGTGTTCGTCGTAGCCTGCCTTCAAGCTCACAGATTCAGACATTGGGGAGCATTTTTTGTTGTCATACGACAAAAGAATAGACAGTGGCGGTGCTCACAAATACCATGTTTTGGGACCTGTTTTGGGCATTTTGCAACCTGTTGATGAGCTCGCAGATTTTGCGGAGCGCATCGCAGCCACAGCACAGAGCAACTTGACGCTCTCTGTGTGTGTGTGTGTGTGTGTGTGTGTGTGTGTGTGTGGGAGACTGAAGTTGGGAGAGAGAGAGAGAGGTAGATGCGGAGCGCTCTGGTTACATTCAAGACAATCGCGTGTTGTGTTTATACCGACCCGGTGTTTTGACTATTCGGTGATATATTTTCGGCCTATTTGAGCCGAAACCGAATAGGCCGAAAATACATTTTTAGCCATTTTCGGCCGAATATTTTCGGTGGCCGAATTTTCGGTGCATCCCTAGCTATAGCCCATGGTCCAAAATGATCAAAAACGAGGATAAAAAAAAGAAAATCTAAAATTCAAAAAACTGGGCTATAAGCCATGTTTTTTTTTTTTTTTTCAAATCCTCAAAAATGATGGAAAACGGCGTGCTTAGTATGCCGTACGATATGGGCTACAGCCCATGGTCCAAAATTATGAAAAACTAGGATTTTCTTTTTTCAAAAATGCAAAAAACGATAAGCTATGACCCATCGATTTTTTCATTTTTTTCAAATCCTCAAAAATGATGAAAAATGGCGTGTTATAGTATGCCGTACGATATGGGCTATAGCCCATGGTCCAAAATGATCAAAAACGAGGATAAAAAAAAGAAAATCAAAAATTCAAAAAACTATGGGCTATAAGCCATGTTTTTTTTTTTCAAATCCTCAAAAATTATGAAAAACGGCGTGCTATAGTATGCCGTACGATATGGGCTATAGCCCATGGTCCAAAATGATGAAAAACGAGGATTTAAAAGAAAATCTAAATTTCAAAAAACGATGGGCTATAACCCATCGTTTTTTTCATTTTTTTCAAATCCTCAAAATTGATGAAAGACGGCGTGCTTAGTATGCCGTACGATATGGGCTATAGCCCATGGTCCAAAATGATGAAAAACGAGGATAATTCTTTTTTTTGAGAAATTCTAAAAACGATGGGCTATAACCCATCGTTTCTTTTCATTTTTTTCAAATCCTCAAAAATGATGAAAAACGGCGTGCTATAGTATGCCGTACGATATGGGCTATAGCCCATGGTCCAAAATGATGAAAAACGAGGATTAAAAAAAGAAAATCAAAAATTCAAAAAACTATGGGCTATAAGCCATGTTTTTTTTTACATTTTTAAAAAAATTTCAAATCCTCAAAAATGATGAAAAACGGCGTGCTATAGTATGCTGTACGATACGGGCTATAGCCCATGGTCCAAAATGATGAAAAACGAGTATTTAAAAAAAAATCAAAAATTCAAAAAGCGATGGGCTATAACCCATCGTTATTTTCATTTTTTTCAAATCCTCAAAAATGATGGAAAACGGCATGCTTAGTATGCCGTACTATATGGGCTATAGCCCATGGTCCAAAATGATGAAAAACGAGGATAATTCTTTTTTTTTTTTAATTCTAAAAACGATGGGCTATAACCCATCGTTTTTTTCATTTTAATCAAATCCTCAAAATTGATGAAAAACGGCGTGCTATAGTATGCCGTACGATATGGGCTATAGCCCATGGTCCAAAATGAAGAAAAACGAGGATTAAAAAAAGAAAATCAAAAATTCAAAAAACTATGGGCTATAAGCCATGTTTTTTTTTTGTTTTTTTTTTTTTTTTAATCCTCAAAAATGATGGAAAACGGCGTGCTTAGTATGCCGTACGATATGGGCTATTGCCCATGGTCCAAAATGATCAAAAACGAGGATAATTCTTTTTTTTTCAAAATTCTAAAAACGATGGGCTATAAGCCATCGTTTCTTTTCATTTTTTCAAATCATCAAAAATGATGAAAAACGGCGTGCTATAGTATGCCGTACGATATGGGCTATAGCCCATGGTCCAAAATGATGAAAAACGAGGATTTAAAAAAAAATCAAAAATTAAAAAAACGATGGGCTATAACCCATCGTTTTTTTTTTTTCATTTTTTCATTTTTTTCAAATCCTCAAAATTGATGAAAGACGGCGTGCTATAGTATGCCGTACGATATGGGCTATAGCCCATGGTCCAAAATGATGAAAAACGAGGATTTAAAAAAAAAATCAAAAATTCAAAAAACGATGGGCTATAACCCATCGTTTTTTTCATTTTTTTTCATTTTTTTCAAATCCTCAAAAATGATGAAAAACGGCGTGCTTAGTATGCCGTACGATATGGGCTATAGCCCATGGTCCAAAATGATGAAAAACGAGGATAATTCTTTTTTTTCAAAAATTCTTAAAACGATGGGCTATATAACCCATCGTTTCTTTTCATTTTTTCAAATCCTCAAAAATGATGAAAAACGGCGTGCTATAGTATGCCGTACGATATGGTCCAAAATGATGAAAAACGAGGATTTAAAAAAAAAATCAAAAATTCAAAAAACGATGGGCTATAACCCATCGTTTTTTTCATTTTTTTTCATTTTTTTCAAATCCTCAAAAATGATGAAAAACGGCGTGCTTAGTATGCCGTACGATATGGGCTATAGCCCATGGTCCAAAATGATGAAAAACGAGGATAATTCTTTTTTTTCAAAAATTCTAAAAACGATGGGCTATAACCCATGGTTTCTTTTCATTTTTTTCAAATCCTCAAAAATGATGAAAAACGACGTGCTATAGTATGCCGTACGATATGGGCTATAGCCCATGGTCCAAAATGATGAAAAACGAGGATTAAAAAAAGAAAATCAAAATTTCAAAAAACTATGGGCTATAAGCCATGTTTCTTTTTTCTTTTTTTATTTTTTTCAAATCCTCAAAAATGATGGAAAGCAGCGTGCTTAGTATGCCATACGATATGGGCTATTGCCCATGGTCCAAAATGATCAAAAACGAGGATAATTCTATTTTTTTCAAAATTCTAAAAACGATGGGCTATAACCCATGGTTTCTTTTAATTTTTTGAAATCATCAAAAATGATGAAAAACTGCGTGCTATAGTATGCCGTACGATATGGGCTATAGCCCATGGTCCAAAATGAAGAAAAACGAGGATTAAAAAAAGAAAATCAAAAATTCAAAAAACTATGGGCTATAAGCCATGTTTTTTTTTTTTTTTTTTTTTTTTTTTAATCCTCAAAAATGATGGAAAACGGCGTGCTTAGTATGCCGTACGATATGGGCTATTGCCCATGGTCCAAAATGATCAAAAACGAGGATAATTCTTTTTTTTTCAAAATTCTAAAAACGATGGGCTATAAGCCATCGTTTCTTTTCATTTTTTCAAATCATCAAAAATGATGAAAAACGGCGTGCTATAGTATGCCGTACGATATGGGCTATAGCCCATGGTCCAAAATGATGAAAAACGAGGATTTAAAAAAAAATCAAAAATTAAAAAAACGATGGGCTATAACCCATCGTTTTTTTTTTTTCATTTTTTCATTTTTTTCAAATCCTCAAAATTGATGAAAGACGGCGTGCTATAGTATGCCGTACGATATGGGCTATAGCCCATGGTCCAAAATGATGAAAAACGAGGATTTAAAAAAAAAATCAAAAATTCAAAAAACGATGGGCTATAACCCATCGTTTTTTTCATTTTTTTTCATTTTTTTCAAATCCTCAAAAATGATGAAAAACGGCGTGCTTAGTATGCCGTACGATATGGGCTATAGCCCATGGTCCAAAATGATGAAAAACGAGGATAATTCTTTTTTTTCAAAAATTCTTAAAACGATGGGCTATATAACCCATCGTTTCTTTTCATTTTTTCAAATCCTCAAAAATGATGAAAAACGGCGTGCTATAGTATGCCGTACGATATGGTCCAAAATGATGAAAAACGAGGATTTAAAAAAAAAATCAAAAATTCAAAAAACGATGGGCTATAACCCATCGTTTTTTTCATTTTTTTTCATTTTTTTCAAATCCTCAAAAATGATGAAAAACGGCGTGCTTAGTATGCCGTACGATATGGGCTATAGCCCATGGTCCAAAATGATGAAAAACGAGGATAATTCTTTTTTTTCAAAAATTCTAAAAACGATGGGCTATAACCCATGGTTTCTTTTCATTTTTTTCAAATCCTCAAAAATGATGAAAAACTACGTGCTATAGTATGCCGTACGATATGGGCTATAGCCCATGGTCCAAAATGATGAAAAACGAGGATTAAAAAAAGAAAATCAAAATTTCAAAAAACTATGGGCTATAAGCCATGTTTCTTTTTTATTTTTTTATTTTTTTCAAATCCTCAAAAATGATGGAAAGCAGCGTGCTTAGTATGCCATACGATATGGGCTATTGCCCATGGTCCAAAATGATCAAAAACGAGGATAATTCTATTTTTTTCAAAATTCTAAAAACGATGGGCTATAACCCATGGTTTCTTTTAATTTTTTGAAATCATCAAAAATGATGAAAAACTGCGTGCTATAGTATGCCGTACGATATGGGCTATAGCCCATGGTCCAAAATGATGAAAAACGAGGATTTTAAAAAAAATCAAAAATTCAAAAAACGATGGGCTATAACCCATCGTTTTTTTTCATTTTTTTCAAATCCTCAAAAATGATGAAAAACGAGTTTTCTTTTTTTTCAAAAATTCAAAAAACGATGGGCTATAACCCATCGTTTCTTCATTTTTTCAGAAACGGCGTGCTATAGTATGCCGTACGATATGGGCTACAGCCCATGGTCCAAAATTATGAAAAACTAGGATTTCTTTTTTCAAAAATTCAAAAAACGATGGGCTATGCCACTAGTCCTACATACTTACACCTAGCAACCCCATTCTAGCCTACTTAGGTTCATCTTACGGTGGAAATGTTTGCCTGAAAAGGAATCTTTGAAATGTTTCATAGTTTTAGAAATATAGTGCTTTCAAATTTACAATTGGGCTCAATGGCAGACATTGGCACGTCAAAAATCACTTTCACCTAGAAACTCCATTCACACTTTTTATAATTCAGCTTACTGTGGAGACACATGCTGGAACTTTTTACTTTGAAATGTTTTATAGTTTCTGAGTTATTTAACTTAAACGCCCAATGCATTCTCTATGGCAATAGCACAAACTTTGGCATGCTACTAGTCCTACATAATAAATGATGAAAAACGAGGATATTTATTTTTTTCAAAAATTCAAAAAACGAGGATATTTATTTTTTTCAAAAATTAAAAAAACGATGGGCTATAGCCCATGGTCCAAAATGATGAAAAACGAGGATAATCTTTTTTTCAAAAATTAAAAAAACGATGGGCTATAACCCATCGTTTTTTTCATTTTTTTCAAATCCTCAAAAATGATGAAAAACGGCGTGCTATAGTATGCCGTACGATATGGGCTATAACCCATGGTCCAAAATGATGAAAAACGAGGATATTTCTTCTTTTTTTTAATTCAAAAAACGATGGGCTATAACCCATAGTTTTTTTTAATTTTTTAATTTTTTTGAAATCCTCAAAAATGATGAAAAACGGCGTGTTATAGTATGCCGTACGATATGGGCTATAGCCCATGGTCCAAAATGATCAAAAACGAGGATAAAAAAAAGAAAATCTAAAATTCAAAAAACTATGGGCTATAAGCCATGTTTTTTTTTTTTTTTTCAAATCCTCAAAAATGATGGAAAACGGCGTGCTTAGTATGCCGTACGATATGGGCTACAGCCCATGGTCCAAAATTATGAAAAACGAGGATTAAAAAAGAAATCCAAAATTCAAAAAACTATGGCCATGTTTTTTTAATTTTTTAATTTTTTTCAAATCCTCAAAAATTATGGAAAACGGCGTGCTTAGTATGCCGTACGATATGGGCTATAGCCCATGGTCCAAAATGATGAAAAACGAGGATATTCTTTTTTTTTTTTTATTCAAAAAACGATGGGCTATAACCCATAGTTTTTTTTCATTTTTTCATTTTTTTGAAATCCTCAAAAATGATGAAAAACGGCGTGTTATAGTATGCCGTACGATATGGGCTATAGCCCATGGTCCAAAATGATCAAAAACGAGGATAAAAAAAAGAAAATCTAAAATTCAAAAAACTATGGGCTATAAGCCATGTTTTTTTTTTTTTTTTCAAATCCTCAAAAATGATGGAAAACGGCGTGCTTAGTATGCCGTACGATATGGGCTACAGCCCATGGTCCAAAATTATGAAAAACTAGGATTTTCTTTTTTCAAAAATGCAAAAAACGATAAGCTATGACCCATCGATTTTTTCATTTTTTTCAAATCCTCAAAAATGATGAAAAATGGCGTGTTATAGTATGCCGTACGATATGGGCTATAGCCCATGGTCCAAAATGATCAAAAACGAGGATAAAAAAAAGAAAATCAAAAATTCAAAAAACTATGGGCTATAAGCCATGTTTTTTTTTTTCAAATCCTCAAAAATGATGAAAAACGGCGTGCTATAGTATGCCGTACGATATGGGCTATAGCCCATGGTCCAAAATGATGAAAAACGAGGATTTAAAAGAAAATCTAAATTTCAAAAAACGATGGGCTATAACCCATCGTTTTTTTTTTTTCATTTTTTCATTTTTTTCAAATCCTCAAAATTGATGAAAGACGGCGTGCTATAGTATGCCGTACGATATGGGCTATAGCCCATGGTCCAAAATGATGAAAAACGAGGATTTAAAAAAAAATTAAAAAATTCAAAAAACGATGGGCTATAACCCATCGTTTTTTTCATTTTTTTTCATTTTTTTCAAATCCTCAAAAATGATGAAAAACGGCGTGCTTAGTATGCCGTACGATATGGGCTATAGCCCATGGTCCAAAATGATGAAAAACGAGGATAATTCTTTTTTTTCAAAAATTCTTAAAACGATGGGCTATATAACCCATCGTTTCTTTTCATTTTTTCAAATCCTCAAAAATGATGAAAAACGGCGTGCTATAGTATGCCGTACGATATGGTCCAAAATGATGAAAAACGAGGATTTAAAAAAAAAATCAAAAATTCAAAAAACGATGGGCTATAACCCATCGTTTTTTTCATTTTTTTTTCATTTTTTTCAAATCCTCAAAAATGATGAAAAACGGCGTGCTTAGTATGCCGTACGATATGGGCTATAGCCCATGGTCCAAAATGATGAAAAACGAGGATAATTCTTTTTTTTCAAAAATTCTAAAAACGATGGGCTATAACCCATGGTTTCTTTTCATTTTTTTCAAATCCTCAAAAATGATGAAAAACGACGTGCTATAGTATGCCGTACGATATGGGCTATAGCCCATGGTCCAAAATGATGAAAAACGAGGATTAAAAAAAGAAAATCAAAATTTCAAAAAACTATGGGCTATAAGCCATGTTTCTTTTTTATTTTTTTATTTTTTTCAAATCCTCAAAAATGATGGAAAACAGCGTGCTTAGTATGCCGTACGATATGGGCTATTGCCCATGGTCCAAAATGATGAAAAACGAGTATTTAAAAAAAATTCAAAAATTCAAAAAACGATGGGCTATAACCCATCGTTTTTTTCATTTTTTTCCAAATCCGCAAAAATGATGGAAAACGGCGTGCTTAGTATGCCGTACGATATGGGCTATAGCCCATGGTCCAAAATGATGAAAAACGAGGATAAAAAAAAAAAAATGAAATTAAAAAAACGATGGGCTATAACCCATCGTTTTTTTTCATTTTTTTCATTTTTTTCAAATCCTCAAAAATGATGAAAAACGGCGTGCTTAGTATGCCGTACGATATGGGCTAAAGCCCATGGTCCAAAATGATGAAAAACGAGGATAATTTTTCTTTTTTCAAAAATTCTTAAAACGATGGGCTATATAACCCATCGTTTCTTTTCATTTTTTCAAAATCCTCAAAAATGATGAAAAACGGCGTGCTATAGTATGCCGTACGATATGGGCTATAGCCCAAGGTCCAAAATGATGAAAAACGAGTATTTAAAAAAAAATCAAAAATTCAAAAAACGATGGGCTATAACCCATCGTTTTTTTCATTTTTTTCCAAATCCTCAAAAATGATGGAAAACGGCGTGCTTAGTATGCCGTACGATATGGGCTATAGCCCATGGTCCAAAATGATAAAAAACGAGGATAATTATTTTTTTCAAAAATTCTAAAAACGATGGGCTATAACCCATCGTTTCTTTTCATTTTTTTCAAATCCTCAAAAATGATGAAAAACGGCGTGCTATAGTATGCCGTACGATATGGGCTATAGCCCATGGTCCAAAATGATGAAAAACGAGGATTTAAAAAAAAATCTAAAAACGATGGGCTATAACCCATCGTTTTTTTCATTTTTTTCAAATCCTCAAAAATGATGGAAAACGGCGTGCTTAGTATGCCGTACTATATGGGCTATAGCCCATGGTCCAAAATGATGAAAAACGAGGATAATTCTTTTTTTTCAAAAATTCTAAAAACGATGGGCTATAACCCATCGTTTTTTTCATTTTAATCAAATCCTCAAAATTGATGAAAAACGGCGTGCTATAGTATGTCGTACGATATGGGCTATAGCCCATGGTCCAAAATGATGAAAAACGAGGATTAAAAAAAGAAAATCAAAAATTCAAAAAACTATGGGCTATAAGCCATCGTTTTTTTTATTTTTTCATTTTTTTCAAATCCTCAAAAATGATGAAAAACGGCGTGCTATAGTATGCCGTACGATATGGGCTATAGCCATGGTCCAAAATGATGAAAAACGAGGATAAAAAATCTAAAATTTAAAAAACGATGGGCTATAAGCCATGGTTTTTTTCATTTTTACATTTTTTCAAATCCTCAAAAATGATGAAAAACGGCGTGCTATAGTATGCCGTACGATATGGGCTATAGCCCATGGTCCAAAATGATGAAAAACGAGGATTAAAAAAAAATCAAAAAACGATGGGCTATAACCCATCGTTTTTTTTCATTTTTTTTCAAATCCTCAAAATTGATGAAAGACGGCGTGCTTAGTATGCCGTACGATATGGGCTAAAGCCCATGGTCCAAAATGATGAAAAACGAGGATAATTTTTCTTTTTTCAAAAATTCTTAAAACGATGGGCTATATAACCCATCGTTTCTTTTCATTTTTTCAAAATCCTCAAAAATGATGAAAAACGGCGTGCTATAGTATGCCGTACGATATGGGCTATAGCCCAAGGTCCAAAATGATGAAAAACGAGTATTTAAAAAAAAATCAAAAATTCAAAAAACGATGGGCTATAACCCATCGTTTTTTTCATTTTTTTCCAAATCCTCAAAAATGATGGAAAACGGCGTGCTTAGTATGCCGTACGATATGGGCTATAGCCCATGGTCCAAAATGATAAAAAACGAGGATAATTATTTTTTTCAAAAATTCTAAAAACGATGGGCTATAACCCATCGTTTCTTTTCATTTTTTTCAAATCCTCAAAAATGATGAAAAACGGCGTGCTATAGTATGCCGTACGATATGGGCTATAGCCCATGGTCCAAAATGATGAAAAACGAGGATTTAAAAAAAAATCTAAAAACGATGGGCTATAACCCATCGTTTTTTTCATTTTTTTCAAATCCTCAAAAATGATGGAAAACGGCGTGCTTAGTATGCCGTACTATATGGGCTATAGCCCATGGTCCAAAATGATGAAAAACGAGGATAATTCTTTTTTTTCAAAAATTCTAAAAACGATGGGCTATAACCCATCGTTTTTTTCATTTTAATCAAATCCTCAAAATTGATGAAAAACGGCGTGCTATAGTATGTCGTACGATATGGGCTATAGCCCATGGTCCAAAATGATGAAAAACGAGGATTAAAAAAAGAAAATCAAAAATTCAAAAAACTATGGGCTATAAGCCATGTTTTTTTCATTTTTCATTTTTTTCAAATCCTCAAAAATGATGAAAAACGGCGTGCTATAGTATGCTGTACGATATGGGCTATAGCCCATGGTCCAAAATTATGAAAAACGAGGATATTTCTTTTTTCAAAAATTCAAAAAACGATGGGCTACCCATCGTTTTTTTTATTTTTTCATTTTTTTCAAATCCTCAAAAATGATGAAAAACGGCGTGCTATAGTATGCCGTACGATATGGGCTATAGCCATGGTCCAAAATGATGAAAAACGAGGATAAAAAATCTAAAATTTAAAAAACGATGGGCTATAAGCCATGGTTTTTTTCATTTTTACATTTTTTCAAATCCTCAAAAATGATGAAAAACGGCGTGCTATAGTATGCCGTACGATATGGGCTATAGCCCATGGTCCAAAATGATGAAAAACGAGGATTAAAAAAAAATCTAAAAACGATGGGCTATAAGCCATGATTTTTTTCATTTTTTCATTTTTTTCAAATCCTCAAAAATGATGAAAAACGGCGTGCTATAGTATGCCGTACGATATGGGCTATAGCCCATGGTCCAAAATGATGAAAAACGAGGATTAAAAAAAAAAAAAAAAAAAAATCAAAAAACGATGGGCTATAACCCATCGTTTTTTTTCATTTTTTTTCAAATCCTCAAAATTGATGAAAGACGGCGTGCTTAGTATGCCGTACGATATGGGCTAAAGCCCATGGTCCAAAATGATGAAAAACGAGGATAATTTTTCTTTTTTCAAAAATTCTTAAAACGATGGGCTATATAACCCATCGTTTCTTTTCATTTTTTCAAAATCCTCAAAAATGATGAAAAACGGCGTGCTATAGTATGCCGTACGATATGGGCTATAGCCCAAGGTCCAAAATGATGAAAAACGAGTATTTAAAAAAAAATCAAAAATTCAAAAAACGATGGGCTATAACCCATCGTTTTTTTCATTTTTTTCCAAATCCTCAAAAATGATGGAAAACGGCGTGCTTAGTATGCCGTACGATATGGGCTATAGCCCATGGTCCAAAATGATAAAAAACGAGGATAATTATTTTTTTCAAAAATTCTAAAAACGATGGGCTATAACCCATCGTTTCTTTTCATTTTTTTCAAATCCTCAAAAATGATGAAAAACGGCGTGCTATAGTATGCCGTACGATATGGGCTATAGCCCATGGTCCAAAATGATGAAAAACGAGGATTTAAAAAAAAAATCAAAAATTCAAAAAACGATGGGCTATAACCCATCGTTTTTTTCATTTTTTTTCATTTTTTTCAAATCCTCAAAAATGATGAAAAACGGCGTGCTTAGTATGCCGTACGATATGGGCTATAGCCCATGGTCCAAAATGATGAAAAACGAGGATAATTCTTTTTTTTCAAAAATTCTAAAAACGATGGGCTATAACCCATGGTTTCTTTTCATTTTTTTCAAATCCTCAAAAATGATGAAAAACGACGTGCTATAGTATGCCGTACGATATGGGCTATAGCCCATGGTCCAAAATGATGAAAAACGAGGATTAAAAAAAGAAAATCAAAAATTCAAAAAACTATGGGCTATAAGCCATGTTTCTTTTTTATTTTTTTATTTTTTTCAAATCCTCAAAAATGATGGAAAACAGCGTGCTTAGTATGCCGTACGATATGGGCTATTGCCCATGGTCCAAATTGATCAAAAACGAGGATAATTCTATTTTTTTCAAAATTCTAAAAACGATGGGCTATAACCCATGGTTTCTTTTAATTTTTTGAAATCATCAAAAATGATGAAAAACTGCGTGCTATAGTATGCCGTACGATATGGGCTATAGCCCATGGTCCAAAATGATGAAAAACGAGGATTTAAAAAAAAATCAAAAATTCAAAAAACGATGGGCTATAACCCATCGTTTTTTTTCATTTTTTTCAAATCCTCAAAATTGATGAAAAACGGCGTGCTATAGTATGCCGTACGATATGGGCTATAGCCCATGGTCCAAAATGATGAAAAACGAGTATTTAAAAAAAATTCAAAAATTCAAAAAACGATGGGCTATAACCCATCGTTTTTTTCATTTTTTTCCAAATCCGCAAAAATGATGGAAAACGGCGTGCTTAGTATGCCGTACGATATGGGCTATAGCCCATGGTCCAAAATGATGAAAAACGAGGATAAAAAAAAAAAATGAAATTAAAAAAACGATGGGCTATAACCCATCGTTTTTTTTCATTTTTTTCATTTTTTTCAAATCCTCAAAAATGATGAAAAACGGCGTGCTTAGTATGCCGTACGATATGGGCTAAAGCCCATGGTCCAAAATGATGAAAAACGAGGATAATTTTTCTTTTTTCAAAAATTCTTAAAACGATGGGCTATATAACCCATCGTTTCTTTTCATTTTTTCAAAATCCTCAAAAATGATGAAAAACGGCGTGCTATAGTATGCCGTACGATATGGGCTATAGCCCAAGGTCCAAAATGATGAAAAACGAGTATTTAAAAAAAAATCAAAAATTCAAAAAACGATGGGCTATAACCCATCGTTTTTTTCATTTTTTTTCCAAATCCTCAAAAATGATGGAAAACGGCGTGCTTAGTATGCCGTACGATATGGGCTATAGCCCATGGTCCAAAATGATAAAAAACGAGGATAATTATTTTTTTCAAAAATTCTAAAAACGATGGGCTATAACCCATCGTTTCTTTTCATTTTTTTCAAATCCTCAAAAATGATGAAAAACGGCGTGCTATAGTATGCCGTACGATATGGGCTATAGCCCATGGTCCAAAATGATGAAAAACGAGGATTTAAAAAAAAATCTAAAAACGATGGGCTATAACCCATCGTTTTTTTCATTTTTTTCAAATCCTCAAAAATGATGGAAAACGGCGTGCTTAGTATGCCGTACTATATGGGCTATAGCCCATGGTCCAAAATGATGAAAAACGAGGATAATTCTTTTTTTTCAAAAATTCTAAAAACGATGGGCTATAACCCATCGTTTTTTTCATTTTAATCAAATCCTCAAAATTGATGAAAAACGGCGTGCTATAGTATGTCGTACGATATGGGCTATAGCCCATGGTCCAAAATGATGAAAAACGAGGATTAAAAAAAGAAAATCAAAAATTCAAAAAACTATGGGCTATAAGCCATGTTTTTTTCATTTTTCATTTTTTTCAAATCCTCAAAAATGATGAAAAACGGCGTGCTATAGTATGCTGTACGATATGGGCTATAGCCCATGGTCCAAAATTATGAAAAACGAGGATATTTCTTTTTTCAAAAATTCAAAAAACGATGGGCTACCCATCGTTTTTTTTATTTTTTCATTTTTTTCAAATCCTCAAAAATGATGAAAAACGGCGTGCTATAGTATGCCGTACGATATGGGCTATAGCCATGGTCCAAAATGATGAAAAACGAGGATAAAAAATCTAAAATTTAAAAAACGATGGGCTATAAGCCATGGTTTTTTTCATTTTTACATTTTTTCAAATCCTCAAAAATGATGAAAAACGGCGTGCTATAGTATGCCGTACGATATGGGCTATAGCCCATGGTCCAAAATGATGAAAAACGAGGATTAAAAAAAAATCAAAAAACGATGGGCTATAACCCATCGTTTTTTTTAATTTTTTTTCAAAACCTCAAAATTGATGAAAGACGGCGTGCTTAGTATGTCGTACGATATGGGCTAAAGCCCATGGTCCAAAATGATGAAAAACGAGGATAATTTTTCTTTTTTCAAAAATTCTTAAAACGATGGGCTATATAACCCATCGTTTTTTTCATTTTTTTCCAAATCCTCAAAAATGATGGAAAACGGCGTGCTTAGTATGCCGTACGATATGGGCTATAGCCCATGGTCCAAAATGATAAAAAACGAGGATAATTATTTTTTTCAAAAATTCTAAAAACGATGGGCTATAACCCATCGTTTCTTTTCATTTTTTTCAAATCCTCAAAAATGATGAAAAACGGCGTGCTATAGTATGCCGTACGATATGGGCTATAGCCCATGGTCCAAAATGATGAAAAACGAGGATTTAAAAAAAAATCTAAAAACGATGGGCTATAACCCATCGTTTTTTTCATTTTTTTCAAATCCTCAAAAATGATGGAAAACGGCGTGCTTAGTATGCCGTACTATATGGGCTATAGCCCATGGTCCAAAATGATGAAAAACGAGGATAATTCTTTTTTTTCAAAAATTCTAAAAACGATGGGCTATAACCCATCGTTTTTTTCATTTTAATCAAATCCTCAAAATTGATGAAAAACGGCGTGCTATAGTATGTCGTACGATATGGGCTATAGCCCATGGTCCAAAATGATGAAAAACGAGGATTAAAAAAAGAAAATCAAAAATTCAAAAAACTATGGGCTATAAGCCATGTTTTTTTCATTTTTCATTTTTTTCAAATCCTCAAAAATTATGAAAAACGGCGTGCTATAGTATGCTGTACGATATGGGCTATAGCCCATGGTCCAAAATTATGAAAAACGAGGATATTTCTTTTTTCAAAAATTCAAAAAACGATGGGCTACCCATCGTTTTTTTTATTTTTTCATTTTTTTCAAATCCTCAAAAATGATGAAAAACGGCGTGCTATAGTATGCCGTACGATATGGGCTATAGCCATGGTCCAAAATGATGAAAAACGAGGATAAAAAATCTAAAATTTAAAAAACGATGGGCTATAAGCCATGGTTTTTTTCATTTTTACATTTTTTCAAATCCTCAAAAATGATGAAAAACGGCGTGCTATAGTATGCCGTACGATATGGGCTATAGCCCATGGTCCAAAATGATGAAAAACGAGGATTAAAAAAAAATCTAAAAACGATGGGCTATAACCCATCGTTTTTTTTCATTTTTTTTCAAATCCTCAAAATTGATGAAAGACGGCGTGCTATAGTATGCCGTACGATATGGGCTATAGCCCATGGACCAAAATGATGAAAAACGAGGATAAAAAAAAAAAAAAAAAAATCAAAAAACCATGGGCTATAAGCCATGATTTTTTTCATTTTTTCATTTTTTTCAAATCCTCAAAAATGATGAAAAACGGCGTGCTATAGTATGCCGTACGATATGGGCTATAGCCCATGGTCCAAAATGATGAAAAACGAGGATTAAAAAAAAAAAAATCAAAAAATCAAAAAACGATGGGCTATAACCCATCGTTTTTTTTCATTTTTTTTCAAATCCTCAAAATTGATGAAAGACGGCGTGCTTAGTATGCCGTACGATATGGGCTAAAGCCCATGGTCCAAAATGATGAAAAACGAGGATAATTTTTCTTTTTTCAAAAATTCTTAAAACGATGGGCTATATAACCCATCGTTTCTTTTCATTTTTTCAAAATCCTCAAAAATGATGAAAAACGGCGTGCTATAGTATGCCGTACGATATGGGCTATAGCCCAAGGTCCAAAATGATGAAAAACGAGTATTTAAAAAAAAATCAAAAATTCAAAAAACGATGGGCTATAACCCATCGTTTTTTTCATTTTTTTCCAAATCCTCAAAAATGATGGAAAACGGCGTGCTTAGTATGCCGTACGATATGGGCTATAGCCCATGGTCCAAAATGATAAAAAACGAGGATAATTATTTTTTTCAAAAATTCAAAAAACGATGGGCTATAACCCATCGTTTTTTTCATTTTTTTCCAAATCCTCAAAAATGATGGAAAACGGCGTGCTTAGTATGCCGTACGATATGGGCTATAGCCCATGGTCCAAAATGATAAAAAACGAGGATAATTATTTTTTTCAAAAATTCTAAAAACGATGGGCTATAACCCATCGTTTCTTTTCATTTTTTTCAAATCCTCAAAAATGATGAAAAACGGCGTGCTATAGTATGCCGTACGATATGGGCTATAGCCCATGGTCCAAAATGATGAAAAACGAGGATTTAAAAAAAAATCTAAAAACGATGGGCTATAACCCATCGTTTTTTTCATTTTTTTCAAATCCTCAAAAATGATGGAAAACGGCGTGCTTAGTATGCCGTACTATATGGGCTATAGCCCATGGTCCAAAATGATGAAAAACGAGGATAATTCTTTTTTTTCAAAAATTCTAAAAACGATGGGCTATAACCCATCGTTTTTTTCATTTTAATCAAATCCTCAAAATTGATGAAAAACGGCGTGCTATAGTATGTCGTACGATATGGGCTATAGCCCATGGTCCAAAATGATGAAAAACGAGGATTAAAAAAAGAAAATCAAAAATTCAAAAAACTATGGGCTATAAGCCATGTTTTTTTCATTTTTCATTTTTTTCAAATCCTCAAAAATGATGAAAAACGGCGTGCTTAGTATGCCGTACGATATGGGCTAAAGCCCATGGTCCAAAATGATGAAAAACGAGGATAATTTTTCTTTTTTCAAAAATTCTTAAAACGATGGGCTATATAACCCATCGTTTCTTTTCATTTTTTCAAAATCCTCAAAAATGATGAAAAACGGCGTGCTATAGTATGCCGTACGATATGGGCTATAGCCCAAGGTCCAAAATGATGAAAAACGAGTATTTAAAAAAAAATCAAAAATTCAAAAAACGATGGGCTATAACCCATCGTTTTTTTCATTTTTTTCCAAATCCTCAAAAATGATGGAAAACGGCGTGCTTAGTATGCCGTACGATATGGGCTATAGCCCATGGTCCAAAATGATAAAAAACGAGGATAATTATTTTTTTCAAAAATTCAAAAAACGATGGGCTATAACCCATCGTTTTTTTCATTTTTTTCCAAATCCTCAAAAATGATGGAAAACGGCGTGCTTAGTATGCCGTACGATATGGGCTATAGCCCATGGTCCAAAATGATAAAAAACGAGGATAATTATTTTTTTCAAAAATTCTAAAAACGATGGGCTATAACCCATCGTTTCTTTTCATTTTTTTCAAATCCTCAAAAATGATGAAAAACGGCGTGCTATAGTATGCCGTACGATATGGGCTATAGCCCATGGTCCAAAATGATGAAAAACGAGGATTTAAAAAAAAATCTAAAAACGATGGGCTATAACCCATCGTTTTTTTCATTTTTTTCAAATCCTCAAAAATGATGGAAAACGGCGTGCTTAGTATGCCGTACTATATGGGCTATAGCCCATGGTCCAAAATGATGAAAAACGAGGATAATTCTTTTTTTTCAAAAATTCTAAAAACGATGGGCTATAACCCATCGTTTTTTTCATTTTAATCAAATCCTCAAAATTGATGAAAAACGGCGTGCTATAGTATGTCGTACGATATGGGCTATAGCCCATGGTCCAAAATGATGAAAAACGAGGATTAAAAAAAGAAAATCAAAAATTCAAAAAACTATGGGCTATAAGCCATGTTTTTTTCATTTTTCATTTTTTTCAAATCCTCAAAAATGATGAAAAACGGCGTGCTATAGTATGCTGTACGATATGGGCTATAGCCCATGGTCCAAAATTATGAAAAACGAGGATATTTCTTTTTTCAAAAATTCAAAAAACGATGGGCTACCCATCGTTTTTTTTATTTTTTCATTTTTTTCAAATCCTCAAAAATGATGAAAAACGGCGTGCTATAGTATGCCGTACGATATGGGCTATAGCCATGGTCCAAAATGATGAAAAACGAGGATAAAAAATCTAAAATTTAAAAAACGATGGGCTATAAGCCATGGTTTTTTTCATTTTTACATTTTTTCAAATCCTCAAAAATGATGAAAAACGGCGTGCTATAGTATGCCGTACGATATGGGCTATAGCCCATGGTCCAAAATGATGAAAAACGAGGATTAAAAAAAAATCAAAAAACGATGGGCTATAACCCATCGTTTTTTTTAATTTTTTTTCAAAACCTCAAAATTGATGAAAGACGGCGTGCTTAGTATGCCGTACGATATGGGCTAAAGCCCATGGTCCAAAATGATGAAAAACGAGGATAATTTTTCTTTTTTCAAAAATTCTTAAAACGATGGGCTATATAACCCATCGTTTCTTTTCATTTTTTCAAAATCCTCAAAAATGATGAAAAACGGCGTGCTATAGTATGCCGTACGATATGGGCTATAGCCCAAGGTCCAAAATGATGAAAAACGAGTATTTAAAAAAAAATCAAAAATTCAAAAAACGATGGGCTATAACCCATCGTTTTTTTCATTTTTTTCCAAATCATCAAAAATGATGGAAAACGGCGTGCTTAGTATGCCGTACGATATGGGCTATAGCCCATGGTCCAAAATGATAAAAAACGAGGATAATTATTTTTTTCAAAAATTCTAAAAACGATGGGCTATAACCCATCGTTTCTTTTCATTTTTTTCAAATCCTCAAAAATGATGAAAAACGGCGTGCTATAGTATGCCGTACGATATGGGCTATAGCCCATGGTCCAAAATGATGAAAAACGAGGATTTAAAAAAAAATCTAAAAACGATGGGCTATAACCCATCGTTTTTTTCATTTTTTTCAAATCCTCAAAAATGATGGAAAACGGCGTGCTTAGTATGCCGTACTATATGGGCTATAGCCCATGGTCCAAAATGATGAAAAACGAGGATAATTCTTTTTTTTCAAAAATTCTAAAAACGATGGGCTATAACCCATCGTTTTTTTCATTTTAATCAAATCCTCAAAATTGATGAAAAACGGCGTGCTATAGTATGTCGTACGATATGGGCTATAGCCCATGGTCCAAAATGATGAAAAACGAGGATTAAAAAAAGAAAATCAAAAATTCAAAAAACTATGGGCTATAAGCCATGTTTTTTTCATTTTTCATTTTTTTCAAATCCTCAAAAATGATGAAAAACGGCGTGCTATAGTATGCTGTACGATATGGGCTATAGCCCATGGTCCAAAATTATGAAAAACGAGGATATTTCTTTTTTCAAAAATTCAAAAAACGATGGGCTACCCATCGTTTTTTTTATTTTTTCATTTTTTTCAAATCCTCAAAAATGATGAAAAACGGCGTGCTATAGTATGCCGTACGATATGGGCTATAGCCATGGTCCAAAATGATGAAAAACGAGGATAAAAAATCTAAAATTTAAAAAACGATGGGCTATAAGCCATGGTTTTTTTCATTTTTACATTTTTTCAAATCCTCAAAAATGATGAAAAACGGCGTGCTATAGTATGCCGTACGATATGGGCTATAGCCCATGGTCCAAAATGATGAAAAACGAGTATTTAAAAAAAATTCAAAAATTCAAAAAACGATGGGCTATAACCCATCGTTTTTTTCATTTTTTTCCAAATCCGCAAAAATGATGGAAAACGGCGTGCTTAGTATGCCGTACGATATGGGCTATAGCCCATGGTCCAAAATGATGAAAAACGAGGATAAAAAAAAAAAATGAAATTAAAAAAACGATGGGCTATAACCCATCGTTTTTTTTCATTTTTTTCATTTTTTTCAAATCCTCAAAAATGATGAAAAACGGCGTGCTTAGTATGCCGTACGATATGGGCTAAAGCCCATGGTCCAAAATGATGAAAAACGAGGATAATTTGTCTTTTTTAAAAAATTCTTAAAACGATGGGCTATATAACCCATCGTTTCTTTTCATTTTTTCAAAATCCTCAAAAATGATGAAAAACGGCGTGCTATAGTATGCCGTACGATATGGGCTATAGCCCAAGGTCCAAAATGATGAAAAACGAGTATTTAAAAAAAAATCAAAAATTCAAAAAACGATGGGCTATAACCCATCGTTTTTTTCATTTTTTTCCAAATCCTCAAAAATGATGGAAAACGGCGTGCTTAGTATGCCGTACGATATGGGCTATAGCCCATGGTCCAAAATGATAAAAAACGAGGATAATTATTTTTTTCAAAAATTCTAAAAACGATGGGCTATAACCCATCGTTTCTTTTCATTTTTTTCAAATCCTCAAAAATGATGAAAAACGGCGTGCTATAGTATGCCGTACGATATGGGCTATAGCCCATGGTCCAAAATGATGAAAAACGAGGATTTAAAAAAAAATCTAAAAACGATGGGCTATAACCCATCGTTTTTTTCATTTTTTTCAAATCCTCAAAAATGATGGAAAACGGCGTGCTTAGTATGCCGTACTATATGGGCTATAGCCCATGGTCCAAAATGATGAAAAACGAGGATAATTCTTTTTTTTCAAAAATTCTAAAAACGATGGGCTATAACCCATCGTTTTTTTCATTTTAATCAAATCCTCAAAATTGATGAAAAACGGCGTGCTATAGTATGTCGTACGATATGGGCTATAGCCCATGGTCCAAAATGATGAAAAACGAGGATTAAAAAAAGAAAATCAAAAATTCAAAAAACTATGGGCTATAAGCCATGTTTTTTTCATTTTTCATTTTTTTCAAATCCTCAAAAATGATGAAAAACGGCGTGCTATAGTATGCTGTACGATATGGGCTATAGCCCATGGTCCAAAATTATGAAAAACGAGGATATTTCTTTTTTCAAAAATTCAAAAAACGATGGGCTACCCATCGTTTTTTTTATTTTTTCATTTTTTTCAAATCCTCAAAAATGATGAAAAACGGCGTGCTATAGTATGCCGTACGATATGGGCTATAGCCATGGTCCAAAATGATGAAAAACGAGGATAAAAAATCTAAAATTTAAAAAACGATGGGCTATAAGCCATGGTTTTTTTCATTTTTACATTTTTTCAAATCCTCAAAAATGATGAAAAACGGCGTGCTATAGTATGCCGTACGATATGGGCTATAGCCCATGGTCCAAAATGATGAAAAACGAGGATTAAAAAAAAATCAAAAAACGATGGGCTATAACCCATCGTTTTTTTTAATTTTTTTTCAAAACCTCAAAATTGATGAAAGACGGCGTGCTTAGTATGTCGTACGATATGGGCTAAAGCCCATGGTCCAAAATGATGAAAAACGAGGATAATTCTTTTTTTTCAAAAATTCTAAAAACGATGGGCTATAACCCATCGTTTTTTTCATTTTAATCAAATCCTCAAAATTGATGAAAAACGGCGTGCTATAGTATGTCGTACGATATGGGCTATAGCCCATGGTCCAAAATGATGAAAAACGAGGATTAAAAAAAGAAAATCAAAAATTCAAAAAACTATGGGCTATAAGCCATGTTTTTTTCATTTTTCATTTTTTTCAAATCCTCAAAAATGATGAAAAACGGCGTGCTTAGTATGCCGTACGATATGGGCTAAAGCCCATGGTCCAAAATGATGAAAAACGAGGATAATTTTTCTTTTTTCAAAAATTCTTAAAACGATGGGCTATATAACCCATCGTTTCTTTTCATTTTTTCAAAATCCTCAAAAATGATGAAAAACGGCGTGCTATAGTATGCCGTACGATATGGGCTATAGCCCAAGGTCCAAAATGATGAAAAACGAGTATTTAAAAAAAAATCAAAAATTCAAAAAACGATGGGCTATAACCCATCGTTTTTTTCATTTTTTTCCAAATCCTCAAAAATGATGGAAAACGGCGTGCTTAGTATGCCGTACGATATGGGCTATAGCCCATGGTCCAAAATGATAAAAAACGAGGATAATTATTTTTTTCAAAAATTCAAAAAACGATGGGCTATAACCCATCGTTTTTTTCATTTTTTTCCAAATCCTCAAAAATGATGGAAAACGGCGTGCTTAGTATGCCGTACGATATGGGCTATAGCCCATGGTCCAAAATGATAAAAAACGAGGATAATTATTTTTTTCAAAAATTCTAAAAACGATGGGCTATAACCCATCGTTTCTTTTCATTTTTTTCAAATCCTCAAAAATGATGAAAAACGGCGTGCTATAGTATGCCGTACGATATGGGCTATAGCCCATGGTCCAAAATGATGAAAAACGAGGATTTAAAAAAAAATCTAAAAACGATGGGCTATAACCCATCGTTTTTTTCATTTTTTTCAAATCCTCAAAAATGATGGAAAACGGCGTGCTTAGTATGCCGTACTATATGGGCTATAGCCCATGGTCCAAAATGATGAAAAACGAGGATAATTCTTTTTTTTCAAAAATTCTAAAAACGATGGGCTATAACCCATCGTTTTTTTCATTTTAATCAAATCCTCAAAATTGATGAAAAACGGCGTGCTATAGTATGTCGTACGATATGGGCTATAGCCCATGGTCCAAAATGATGAAAAACGAGGATTAAAAAAAGAAAATCAAAAATTCAAAAAACTATGGGCTATAAGCCATGTTTTTTTCATTTTTCATTTTTTTCAAATCCTCAAAAATGATGAAAAACGGCGTGCTATAGTATGCTGTACGATATGGGCTATAGCCCATGGTCCAAAATTATGAAAAACGAGGATATTTCTTTTTTCAAAAATGCAAAAAACGATGGGCTACCCATCGTTTTTTTTATTTTTTCATTTTTTTCAAATCCTCAAAAATGATGAAAAACGGCGTGCTATAGTATGCCGTACGATATGGGCTATAGCCATGGTCCAAAATGATGAAAAACGAGGATAAAAAATCTAAAATTTAAAAAACGATGGGCTATAAGCCATGGTTTTTTTCATTTTTACATTTTTTCAAATCCTCAAAAATGATGAAAAACGGCGTGCTATAGTATGCCGTACGATATGGGCTATAGCCCATGGTCCAAAATGATGAAAAACGAGGATTAAAAAAAAATCAAAAAACGATGGGCTATAACCCATCGTTTTTTTTAATTTTTTTTCAAAACCTCAAAATTGATGAAAGACGGCGTGCTTAGTATGCCGTACGATATGGGCTAAAGCCCATGGTCCAAAATGATGAAAAACGAGGATAATTTTTCTTTTTTCAAAAATTCTTAAAACGATGGGCTATATAACCCATCGTTTCTTTTCATTTTTTCAAAATCCTCAAAAATGATGAAAAACGGCGTGCTATAGTATGCCGTACGATATGGGCTATATAGCCCAAGGTCCAAAATGATGAAAAACGAGTATTTAAAAAAAAATCAAAAATTCAAAAAACGATGGGCTATAACCCATCGTTTTTTTCATTTTTTTCCAAATCATCAAAAATGATGGAAAACGGCGTGCTTAGTATGCCGTACGATATGGGCTATAGCCCATGGTCCAAAATGATAAAAAACGAGGATAATTATTTTTTTCAAAAATTCTAAAAACGATGGGCTATAACCCATCGTTTCTTTTCATTTTTTTCAAATCCTCAAAAATGATGAAAAACGGCGTGCTATAGTATGCCGTACGATATGGGCTATAGCCCATGGTCCAAAATGATGAAAAACGAGGATTTAAAAAAAAATCTAAAAACGATGGGCTATAACCCATCGTTTTTTTCATTTTTTTCAAATCCTCAAAAATGATGGAAAACGGCGTGCTTAGTATGCCGTACTATATGGGCTATAGCCCATGGTCCAAAATGATGAAAAACGAGGATAATTCTTTTTTTTCAAAAATTCTAAAAACGATGGGCTATAACCCATCGTTTTTTTCATTTTAATCAAATCCTCAAAATTGATGAAAAACGGCGTGCTATAGTATGTCGTACGATATGGGCTATAGCCCATGGTCCAAAATGATGAAAAACGAGGATTAAAAAAAGAAAATCAAAAATTCAAAAAACTATGGGCTATAAGCCATGTTTTTTTCATTTTTCATTTTTTTCAAATCCTCAAAAATGATGAAAAACGGCGTGCTATAGTATGCTGTACGATATGGGCTATAGCCCATGGTCCAAAATTATGAAAAACGAGGATATTTCTTTTTTCAAAAATTCAAAAAACGATGGGCTACCCATCGTTTTTTTTATTTTTTCATTTTTTTCAAATCCTCAAAAATGATGAAAAACGGCGTGCTATAGTATGCCGTACGATATGGGCTATAGCCATGGTCCAAAATGATGAAAAACGAGGATAAAAAATCTAAAATTTAAAAAACGATGGGCTATAAGCCATGGTTTTTTTCATTTTTACATTTTTTCAAATCCTCAAAAATGATGAAAAACGGCGTGCTATAGTATGCCGTACGATATGGGCTATAGCCCATGGTCCAAAATGATGAAAAACGAGTATTTAAAAAAAATTCAAAAATTCAAAAAACGATGGGCTATAACCCATCGTTTTTTTCATTTTTTTCCAAATCCGCAAAAATGATGGAAAACGGCGTGCTTAGTATGCCGTACGATATGGGCTATAGCCCATGGTCCAAAATGATGAAAAACGAGGATAAAAAAAAAAAATGAAATTAAAAAAACGATGGGCTATAACCCATCGTTTTTTTTCATTTTTTTCATTTTTTTCAAATCCTCAAAAATGATGAAAAACGGCGTGCTTAGTATGCCGTACGATATGGGCTAAAGCCCATGGTCCAAAATGATGAAAAACGAGGATAATTTGTCTTTTTTAAAAAATTCTTAAAACGATGGGCTATATAACCCATCGTTTCTTTTCATTTTTTCAAAATCCTCAAAAATGATGAAAAACGGCGTGCTATAGTATGCCGTACGATATGGGCTATAGCCCAAGGTCCAAAATGATGAAAAACGAGTATTTAAAAAAAAATCAAAAATTCAAAAAACGATGGGCTATAACCCATCGTTTTTTTCATTTTTTTCCAAATCCTCAAAAATGATGGAAAACGGCGTGCTTAGTATGCCGTACGATATGGGCTATAGCCCATGGTCCAAAATGATAAAAAACGAGGATAATTATTTTTTTCAAAAATTCTAAAAACGATGGGCTATAACCCATCGTTTCTTTTCATTTTTTTCAAATCCTCAAAAATGATGAAAAACGGCGTGCTATAGTATGCCGTACGATATGGGCTATAGCCCATGGTCCAAAATGATGAAAAACGAGGATTTAAAAAAAAATCTAAAAACGATGGGCTATAACCCATCGTTTTTTTCATTTTTTTCAAATCCTCAAAAATGATGGAAAACGGCGTGCTTAGTATGCCGTACTATATGGGCTATAGCCCATGGTCCAAAATGATGAAAAACGAGGATAATTCTTTTTTTTCAAAAATTCTAAAAACGATGGGCTATAACCCATCGTTTTTTTCATTTTAATCAAATCCTCAAAATTGATGAAAAACGGCGTGCTATAGTATGTCGTACGATATGGGCTATAGCCCATGGTCCAAAATGATGAAAAACGAGGATTAAAAAAAGAAAATCAAAAATTCAAAAAACTATGGGCTATAAGCCATGTTTTTTTCATTTTTCATTTTTTTCAAATCCTCAAAAATGATGAAAAACGGCGTGCTATAGTATGCTGTACGATATGGGCTATAGCCCATGGTCCAAAATTATGAAAAACGAGGATATTTCTTTTTTCAAAAATTCAAAAAACGATGGGCTACCCATCGTTTTTTTTATTTTTTCATTTTTTTCAAATCCTCAAAAATGATGAAAAACGGCGTGCTATAGTATGCCGTACGATATGGGCTATAGCCATGGTCCAAAATGATGAAAAACGAGGATAAAAAATCTAAAATTTAAAAAACGATGGGCTATAAGCCATGGTTTTTTTCATTTTTACATTTTTTCAAATCCTCAAAAATGATGAAAAACGGCGTGCTATAGTATGCCGTACGATATGGGCTATAGCCCATGGTCCAAAATGATGAAAAACGAGGATTAAAAAAAAATCAAAAAACGATGGGCTATAACCCATCGTTTTTTTTAATTTTTTTTCAAAACCTCAAAATTGATGAAAGACGGCGTGCTTAGTATGTCGTACGATATGGGCTAAAGCCCATGGTCCAAAATGATGAAAAACGAGGATAATTTTTCTTTTTTCAAAAATTCTTAAAACGATGGGCTATATAACCCATCGTTTCTTTTCATTTTTTCAAAATCCTCAAAAATGATGAAAAACGGCGTGCTATAGTATGCCGTACGATATGGGCTATAGCCCAAGGTCCAAAATGATGAAAAACGAGTATTTAAAAAAAAATCAAAAATTCAAAAAACGATGGGCTATAACCCATCGTTTTTTTCATTTTTTTCCAAATCCTCAAAAATGATGGAAAACGGCGTGCTTAGTATGCCGTACGATATGGGCTATAGCCCATGGTCCAAAATGATAAAAAACGAGGATAATTATTTTTTTCAAAAATTCTAAAAACGATGGGCTATAACCCATCGTTTCTTTTCATTTTTTTCAAATCCTCAAAAATGATGAAAAACGGCGTGCTATAGTATGCCGTACGATATGGGCTATAGCCCATGGTCCAAAATGATGAAAAACGAGGATTTAAAAAAAAATCTAAAAACGATGGGCTATAACCCATCGTTTTTTTCATTTTTTTCAAATCCTCAAAAATGATGGAAAACGGCGTGCTTAGTATGCCGTACTATATGGGCTATAGCCCATGGTCCAAAATGATGAAAAACGAGGATAATTCTTTTTTTTCAAAAATTCTAAAAACGATGGGCTATAACCCATCGTTTTTTTCATTTTAATCAAATCCTCAAAATTGATGAAAAACGGCGTGCTATAGTATGTCGTACGATATGGGCTATAGCCCATGGTCCAAAATGATGAAAAACGAGGATTAAAAAAAGAAAATCAAAAATTCAAAAAACTATGGGCTATAAGCCATGTTTTTTTCATTTTTCATTTTTTTCAAATCCTCAAAAATTATGAAAAACGGCGTGCTATAGTATGCTGTACGATATGGGCTATAGCCCATGGTCCAAAATTATGAAAAACGAGGATATTTCTTTTTTCAAAAATTCAAAAAACGATGGGCTACCCATCGTTTTTTTTATTTTTTCATTTTTTTCAAATCCTCAAAAATGATGAAAAACGGCGTGCTATAGTATGCCGTACGATATGGGCTATAGCCATGGTCCAAAATGATGAAAAACGAGGATAAAAAATCTAAAATTTAAAAAACGATGGGCTATAAGCCATGGTTTTTTTCATTTTTACATTTTTTCAAATCCTCAAAAATGATGAAAAACGGCGTGCTATAGTATGCCGTACGATATGGGCTATAGCCCATGGTCCAAAATGATGAAAAACGAGGATTAAAAAAAAATCTAAAAACGATGGGCTATAACCCATCGTTTTTTTTCATTTTTTTTCAAATCCTCAAAATTGATGAAAGACGGCGTGCTATAGTATGCCGTACGATATGGGCTATAGCCCATGGACCAAAATGATGAAAAACGAGGATAAAAAAAAAAAAAAAAAAATCAAAAAACCATGGGCTATAAGCCATGATTTTTTTTATTTTTTCATTTTTTTCAAATCCTCAAAAATGATGAAAAACGGCGTGCTATAGTATGCCGTACGATATGGGCTATAGCCCATGGTCCAAAATGATGAAAAACGAGGATTAAAAAAAAAAAAATCAAAAAATCAAAAAACGATGGGCTATAACCCATCGTTTTTTTTCATTTTTTTTCAAATCCTCAAAATTGATGAAAGACGGCGTGCTTAGTATGCCGTACGATATGGGCTAAAGCCCATGGTCCAAAATGATGAAAAACGAGGATAATTTTTCTTTTTTCAAAAATTCTTAAAACGATGGGCTATATAACCCATCGTTTCTTTTCATTTTTTCAAAATCCTCAAAAATGATGAAAAACGGCGTGCTATAGTATGCCGTACGATATGGGCTATAGCCCAAGGTCCAAAATGATGAAAAACGAGTATTTAAAAAAAAATCAAAAATTCAAAAAACGATGGGCTATAACCCATCGTTTTTTTCATTTTTTTCCAAATCCTCAAAAATGATGGAAAACGGCGTGCTTAGTATGCCGTACGATATGGGCTATAGCCCATGGTCCAAAATGATAAAAAACGAGGATAATTATTTTTTTCAAAAATTCAAAAAACGATGGGCTATAACCCATCGTTTTTTTCATTTTTTTCCAAATCCTCAAAAATGATGGAAAACGGCGTGCTTAGTATGCCGTACGATATGGGCTATAGCCCATGGTCCAAAATGATAAAAAACGAGGATAATTATTTTTTTCAAAAATTCTAAAAACGATGGGCTATAACCCATCGTTTCTTTTCATTTTTTTCAAATCCTCAAAAATGATGAAAAACGGCGTGCTATAGTATGCCGTACGATATGGGCTATAGCCCATGGTCCAAAATGATGAAAAACGAGGATTTAAAAAAAAATCTAAAAACGATGGGCTATAACCCATCGTTTTTTTCATTTTTTTCAAATCCTCAAAAATGATGGAAAACGGCGTGCTTAGTATGCCGTACTATATGGGCTATAGCCCATGGTCCAAAATGATGAAAAACGAGGATAATTCTTTTTTTTCAAAAATTCTAAAAACGATGGGCTATAACCCATCGTTTTTTTCATTTTAATCAAATCCTCAAAATTGATGAAAAACGGCGTGCTATAGTATGTCGTACGATATGGGCTATAGCCCATGGTCCAAAATGATGAAAAACGAGGATTAAAAAAAGAAAATCAAAAATTCAAAAAACTATGGGCTATAAGCCATGTTTTTTTCATTTTTCATTTTTTTCAAATCCTCAAAAATGATGAAAAACGGCGTGCTATAGTATGCTGTACGATATGGGCTATAGCCCATGGTCCAAAATTATGAAAAACGAGGATATTTCTTTTTTCAAAAATTCAAAAAACGATGGGCTACCCATCGTTTTTTTTATTTTTTCATTTTTTTCAAATCCTCAAAAATGATGAAAAACGGCGTGCTATAGTATGCCGTACGATATGGGCTATAGCCATGGTCCAAAATGATGAAAAACGAGGATAAAAAATCTAAAATTTAAAAAACGATGGGCTATAAGCCATGGTTTTTTTCATTTTTACATTTTTTCAAATCCTCAAAAATGATGAAAAACGGCGTGCTATAGTATGCCGTACGATATGGGCTATAGCCCATGGTCCAAAATGATGAAAAACGAGGATTAAAAAAAAATCAAAAAACGATGGGCTATAACCCATCGTTTTTTTTAATTTTTTTTCAAAACCTCAAAATTGATGAAAGACGGCGTGCTTAGTATGCCGTACGATATGGGCTAAAGCCCATGGTCCAAAATGATGAAAAACGAGGATAATTTTTCTTTTTTCAAAAATTCTTAAAACGATGGGCTATATAACCCATCGTTTCTTTTCATTTTTTCAAAATCCTCAAAAATGATGAAAAACGGCGTGCTATAGTATGCCGTACGATATGGGCTATAGCCCAAGGTCCAAAATGATGAAAAACGAGTATTTAAAAAAAAATCAAAAATTCAAAAAACGATGGGCTATAACCCATCGTTTTTTTCATTTTTTTCCAAATCCTCAAAAATGATGGAAAACGGCGTGCTTAGTATGCCGTACGATATGGGCTATAGCCCATGGTCCAAAATGATAAAAAACGAGGATAATTATTTTTTTCAAAAATTCAAAAAACGATGGGCTATAACCCATCGTTTTTTTCATTTTTTTCCAAATCCTCAAAAATGATGGAAAACGGCGTGCTTAGTATGCCGTACGATATGGGCTATAGCCCATGGTCCAAAATGATAAAAAACGAGGATAATTATTTTTTTCAAAAATTCTAAAAACGATGGGCTATAACCCATCGTTTCTTTTCATTTTTTTCAAATCCTCAAAAATGATGAAAAACGGCGTGCTATAGTATGCCGTACGATATGGGCTATAGCCCATGGTCCAAAATGATGAAAAACGAGGATTTAAAAAAAAATCTAAAAACGATGGGCTATAACCCATCGTTTTTTTCATTTTTTTCAAATCCTCAAAAATGATGGAAAACGGCGTGCTTAGTATGCCGTACTATATGGGCTATAGCCCATGGTCCAAAATGATGAAAAACGAGGATAATTCTTTTTTTTCAAAAATTCTAAAAACGATGGGCTATAACCCATCGTTTTTTTCATTTTAATCAAATCCTCAAAATTGATGAAAAACGGCGTGCTATAGTATGTCGTACGATATGGGCTATAGCCCATGGTCCAAAATGATGAAAAACGAGGATTAAAAAAAGAAAATCAAAAATTCAAAAAACTATGGGCTATAAGCCATGTTTTTTTCATTTTTCATTTTTTTCAAATCCTCAAAAATGATGAAAAACGGCGTGCTATAGTATGCTGTACGATATGGGCTATAGCCCATGGTCCAAAATTATGAAAAACGAGGATATTTCTTTTTTCAAAAATTCAAAAAACGATGGGCTACCCATCGTTTTTTTTATTTTTTCATTTTTTTCAAATCCTCAAAAATGATGAAAAACGGCGTGCTATAGTATGCCGTACGATATGGGCTATAGCCATGGTCCAAAATGATGAAAAACGAGGATAAAAAATCTAAAATTTAAAAAACGATGGGCTATAAGCCATGGTTTTTTTCATTTTTACATTTTTTCAAATCCTCAAAAATGATGAAAAACGGCGTGCTATAGTATGCCGTACGATATGGGCTATAGCCCATGGTCCAAAATGATGAAAAACGAGGATTAAAAAAAAATCAAAAAACGATGGGCTATAACCCATCGTTTTTTTTAATTTTTTTTCAAAACCTCAAAATTGATGAAAGACGGCGTGCTTAGTATGCCGTACGATATGGGCTAAAGCCCATGGTCCAAAATGATGAAAAACGAGGATAATTTTTCTTTTTTCAAAAATTCTTAAAACGATGGGCTATATAACCCATCGTTTCTTTTCATTTTTTCAAAATCCTCAAAAATGATGAAAAACGGCGTGCTATAGTATGCCGTACGATATGGGCTATAGCCCAAGGTCCAAAATGATGAAAAACGAGTATTTAAAAAAAAATCAAAAATTCAAAAAACGATGGGCTATAACCCATCGTTTTTTTCATTTTTTTCCAAATCATCAAAAATGATGGAAAACGGCGTGCTTAGTATGCCGTACGATATGGGCTATAGCCCATGGTCCAAAATGATAAAAAACGAGGATAATTATTTTTTTCAAAAATTCTAAAAACGATGGGCTATAACCCATCGTTTCTTTTCATTTTTTTCAAATCCTCAAAAATGATGAAAAACGGCGTGCTATAGTATGCCGTACGATATGGGCTATAGCCCATGGTCCAAAATGATGAAAAACGAGGATTTAAAAAAAAATCTAAAAACGATGGGCTATAACCCATCGTTTTTTTCATTTTTTTCAAATCCTCAAAAATGATGGAAAACGGCGTGCTTAGTATGCCGTACTATATGGGCTATAGCCCATGGTCCAAAATGATGAAAAACGAGGATAATTCTTTTTTTTCAAAAATTCTAAAAACGATGGGCTATAACCCATCGTTTTTTTCATTTTAATCAAATCCTCAAAATTGATGAAAAACGGCGTGCTATAGTATGTCATACGATATGGGCTATAGCCCATGGTCCAAAATGATGAAAAACGAGGATTAAAAAAAGAAAATCAAAAATTCAAAAAACTATGGGCTATAAGCCATGTTTTTTTCATTTTTCATTTTTTTCAAATCCTCAAAAATGATGAAAAACGGCGTGCTATAGTATGCTGTACGATATGGGCTATAGCCCATGGTCCAAAATTATGAAAAACGAGGATATTTCTTTTTTCAAAAATTCAAAAAACGATGGGCTACCCATCGTTTTTTTTATTTTTTCATTTTTTTCAAATCCTCAAAAATGATGAAAAACGGCGTGCTATAGTATGCCGTACGATATGGGCTATAGCCATGGTCCAAAATGATGAAAAACGAGGATAAAAAATCTAAAATTTAAAAAACGATGGGCTATAAGCCATGGTTTTTTTCATTTTTACATTTTTTCAAATCCTCAAAAATGATGAAAAACGGCGTGCTATAGTATGCCGTACGATATGGGCTATAGCCCATGGTCCAAAATGATGAAAAACGAGGATTAAAAAAAAATCTAAAAACGATGGGCTATAACCCATCGTTTTTTTTCATTTTTTTTCAAATCCTCAAAATTGATGAAAGACGGCGTGCTATAGTATGCCGTACGATATGGGCTATAGCCCATGGACCAAAATGATGAAAAACGAGGATAAAAAAAAAAAAAAAAAAATCAAAAAACCATGGGCTATAAGCCATGATTTTTTTCATTTTTTCATTTTTTTCAAATCCTCAAAAATGATGAAAAACGGCGTGCTATAGTATGCCGTACGATATGGGCTATAGCCCATGGTCCAAAATGATGAAAAACGAGGATTAAAAAAAAAAAAAATCAAAAAATCAAAAAACGATGGGCTATAACCCATCGTTTTTTTTCATTTTTTTTCAAATCCTCAAAATTGATGAAAGACGGCGTGCTTAGTATGCCGTACGATATGGGCTAAAGCCCATGGTCCAAAATGATGAAAAACGAGGATAATTTTTCTTTTTTCAAAAATTCTTAAAACGATGGGCTATATAACCCATCGTTTCTTTTCATTTTTTCAAAATCCTCAAAAATGATGAAAAACGGCGTGCTATAGTATGCCGTACGATATGGGCTATAGCCCAAGGTCCAAAATGATGAAAAACGAGTATTTAAAAAAAAATCAAAAATTCAAAAAACGATGGGCTATAACCCATCGTTTTTTTCATTTTTTTCCAAATCCTCAAAAATGATGGAAAACGGCGTGCTTAGTATGCCGTACGATATGGGCTATAGCCCATGGTCCAAAATGATAAAAAACGAGGATAATTATTTTTTTCAAAAATTCTAAAAACGATGGGCTATAACCCATCGTTTCTTTTCATTTTTTTCAAATCCTCAAAAATGATGAAAAACGGCGTGCTATAGTATGCCGTACGATATGGGCTATAGCCCATGGTCCAAAATGATGAAAAACGAGGATTTAAAAAAAAATCTAAAAACGATGGGCTATAACCCATCGTTTTTTTCATTTTTTTCAAATCCTCAAAAATGATGGAAAACGGCGTGCTTAGTATGCCGTACTATATGGGCTATAGCCCATGGTCCAAAATGATGAAAAACGAGGATAATTCTTTTTTTTCAAAGATTCTAAAAACGATGGGCTATAACCCATCGTTTTTTTCATTTTAATCAAATCCTCAAAATTGATGAAAAACGGCGTGCTATAGTATGTCGTACGATATGGGCTATAGCCCATGGTCCAAAATGATGAAAAACGAGGATTAAAAAAAGAAAATCAAAAATTCAAAAAACTATGGGCTATAAGCCATGTTTTTTTCATTTTTCATTTTTTTCAAATCCTCAAAAATGATGAAAAACGGCGTGCTATAGTATGCTGTACGATATGGGCTATAGCCCATGGTCCAAAATTATGAAAAACGAGGATATTTCTTTTTTCAAAAATTCAAAAAACGATGGGCTACCCATCGTTTTTTTTATTTTTTCATTTTTTTCAAATCCTCAAAAATGATGAAAAACGGCGTGCTATAGTATGCCGTACGATATGGGCTATAGCCATGGTCCAAAATGATGAAAAACGAGGATAAAAAATCTAAAATTTAAAAAACGATGGGCTATAAGCCATGGTTTTTTTCATTTTTACATTTTTTCAAATCCTCAAAAATGATGAAAAACGGCGTGCTATAGTATGCCGTACGATATGGGCTATAGCCCATGGTCCAAAATGATGAAAAACGAGGATTAAAAAAAAATCAAAAAACGATGGGCTATAACCCATCGTTTTTTTTCATTTTTTTTCAAATCCTCAAAATTGATGAAAGACGGCGTGCTATAGTATGCCGTACGATATGGGCTATAGCCCATGGACCAAAATGATGAAAAACGAGGATAAAAAAAAAAAAAAAAAAAAATCAAAAAACCATGGGCTATAAGCCATGATTTTTTTCATTTTTTCATTTTTTTCAAATCCTCAAAAATGATGAAAAACGGCGTGCTATAGTATGCCGTACGATATGGGCTATAGCCCATGGTCCAAAATGATGAAAAACGAGGATTAAAAAAAAAAAAATCAAAAATTCAAAAAACGATGGGCTATAACCCATCGTTTTTTTTCATTTTTCATTTTTTTCAAATCCTCAAAAATGATGAAAAACGGCGTGCTATAGTATGCCGTACGATATGGGCTATAGCCCATGGTCCAAAATGATGAAAAACGAGGATTAAAAAAAATCTAAAAACGATGGGCTATAACCCATCGTTTTTTTTCATTTTCTTTCAAATCCTCAAAATTGATGAAAGACGGCGTGCTATAGTATGCCGTACGATATGGGCTATAGCCCATGGACCAAAATGATGAAAAACGAGGATTAAAAAAAAAAAAAAAAAAATCAAAAAACCATGAGCCATGATTTTTTTCATTTTTTCATTTTTTTCAAATCCTCAAAAATGATGAAAAACGGCGTGCTATAGTATGCCGTACGATATGGGCTATAGCCCATGGTCCAAAATGATGAAAAACGAGGATTAAAAAAAAATAATCAAAAATTCAAAAAACGATGGGCTATAACCCATCGTTTTTTTTTCATTTTTCATTTTTTTCAAATCCTCAAAAATGATGAAAAACGGCGTGCTATAGTATGCTGTACGATATGGGCTATAGCCCATGGTCCAAAATTATGAAAAACGAGGATATTTCTTTTTTCAAAAATTCAAAAAACGATGGGCTATAACCCATCGTTTTTTTCATTTTTTCATTTTTTTCAAATCCTCAAAAATGATGAAAAACGGCGTGCTATAGTATGCCGTACGATATGGGCTATAGCCATGGTCCAAAATGATGAAAAACGAGGATAAAAAATCTAAAATTTAAAAAACGATGGGCTATAAGCCATGGTTTTTTTTTCATTTTTACATTTTTTTCAAATCCTCAAAAATTTAAAAATGATGGAAAACGAGGATATTTCTTTTTTCAAAAATTCAAAAAACGATGGGCTATAACCCATCGTTTCTTTTCATTTTTTCAAATCCTCAAAAATGATGAAAAACTGCGTGCTTTAGTATGCCGTACGATATGGGCTATAGCCCATGGTCAAAAATGATGAAAAACGAGGATATTTGTTTTTTCAAAAATTCAAAAAACTATTTTCAATAGAAAATATCTAGTTAATGAATAATATTAAATTAATAGTTGATTTAAATATAAACATGATTTATTTAAAAATATAGTCTGACATTATTAAATTATCATTACCGAAACAGACGTTCTCTCTACCGCAATAGAGAGTGTATAGCGGTGTATAGTGTATAGCGGTGTATGAGAATGGGTGATGCGGAGGATGAGACACAAACTTTGGCATGCTACTAGTCCTACATACTTACACCTAGCAACCCCATTCTAGCCTACTTAGGTTCATCTTACGGTGGACATGTTTACCTGAAAAGGAATCTTTGAAAGGTGTCATAGTTTTAGAAATATAGTGATTTCAAATTTGAGACTTTTAACATGGGGCTCAATGGCAGATTTTGGCACATCAAAAAATCACTTTCACCTTAAAACTCCATTCACACTTTTTATTATTCAGCTTACTGTGGAGACACATGCTGCAACGTTTTACTTTGAAATGTTTTGTAGTTTCTGAGTTATTTAACTTAAACGCCCAATGCATTCTCTATGGCAATAGCACAAACTTTGGCATGCTACTAGTCCTACATACTTAAACCTACCAACCCCATTCTAGCCTACTTAGGTTCATCTTACGGTGGACATGTTTGCCTGAAAATGAATCTTTGAAAGGTGTCATAGTTTTAGAAATATAGTGCTTTCAATTTTGAGACTTTTAACATCGGGCTCAATGGCAGATTTTGGCACGTCAAAAATTCACTTTCACCTAGAAACTCCATTCACACTTTTTATTATTCAGCTTACTGTGGAGACACATGCTGGAACGTTCTACTTTGAAATGTTTTGTAGTTTCTGAGTTATTTAACTTAAACGCCCAATGCATTCTCTACTATGGCAATAGCACAAACCTTGGCATGCTACTAGTCCTACATACTTAAACCTACCAACCCCATTCTAGCCTACTTAGGTTCATCTTACGGTGGACATGTTTGCCTGAAAAGGAATCTTTGAAAGGTATCATAGTTTTAGAAATATAGTGCTTTCAAATTTGAGACTTTTAACATGGGGCTCAATGGCAGATTTTGGCACGTCAAAAAATCACTTTCACCTAGAAACTCCATTCACACTTTTTATTATTCAGCTTACTGTGGAGACACATGCTGGAACTTTTTACTTTGAAATGTTTTGTAGTTTCTGGGTTATCATCTATGAAACGGCAACACAATGAGCAGAAAATAAAAATGTATTAGTTATTTAACTTAAACACCCAATGCATTCTCTATGGCAATAGCACAAACTTTAGTCCTACATACTTAAACCTACCAACTCCATTCTAGCCTACTTAGGTTCATCTTACGGTGGACATGTTTGCCTGAAAAGGAATCTTTGAAAGGTGTCATAGTTTTAGAAATATAGTGCTTTCAAATTTGAGACATTTATAATGGGGCTCAATGGCAGCTCTATAGGCACATCAAAATTCACTTTTACCTAGAAATTCCATTCACACTTTTTATTATTCAGCTTACTGAGGACACACATGCTGGAACGTTTTACTTTGAAATGTTTTGTAGTTACTGAGTTATTTAACTTAAACGCCCAATGCATTCTCTATGGCAATAGCACAAACTTTGGCATGCCACTAGTACTACATACTTACACCTAGAAACCCCATTCGAACCTATTTAGGTTCATCTTACGGTGGACATGTTTGCCTGAAAAGGAATCTTTGAAATGTTTCATAGTTTTAGAAATATAAGGCTTTCAAATTTAAGACATTCATAATGGGGCTCAATGGCAGCTCTATAGGCACGTCAAAAATCACTTTCACCTAGAAACTCCATTCACACTTTCTATAATTCAGTTTACTGAGGGCACACATGCTGGAACTTTTTACTTTGAAATGTTTTGTAGTTTGAGTTATTTAACTTAAACGCCCAATGCATTCTCTATGGTAATAGCACAAACTTTGACATGCTACTAGTCCTACATACTTACACCTAGAAACCCCATTCCAACCTATTTAGGTTCATCTTATGGTGGACATGTTTGCCTAAAAAGGAATCTTTGAAATGTTTCATAGTTTTAGAAATATAAGGCTTTCAAATTTGAGACATTTATAATGGGGCTCAATGGCAGCTCTATAGGCACGTCAAAAATAAATTTCACCTAGAAACTCCATTCACACTTTTTATAATTCAGTTTACTGAGGGCACACATGCTGGAACTTTTTACTTTGAAATGTTTTGTAGTTTCTGGGTTATCATCTATGAAAAGGCAACACAATGAGCAGAAAATAAAAATAATAATAAAAATAAATCATGTAAATACAACAAATTGAGCAGAGCACTGCAGGGACTTGAACCCCGTTCTGGGAAAACCAGGAGTACCACACCAGTGCCTTAGTTTGTTTTGTTGTAATTTACAGGTCCATTATTTACGTAATTTCTTTTCTGCTATTTTTGAAAAATCGTGAAAATGTGGCGCAAATCTTTGATTAGCACGTATATTCATTCTAGAGCTGTCCCTGACTAAGGATTTGTATAGTCAAAATTAATATGAATACATTTGCTGTTAGTTGACTGATAGTCGACGGAGCACCCCCACCCCCCCCTAAAAAACATTGGTGAACATCGACTGAGAGGCTTGTCATTAGCCAGATTGAGCACAGCAGGTGAGATTGAGATTCTGGAGTCTATCAGGCCAGCGCACTGTGCGATTCAAGTCACAGGCAGTGGCACATTGCCACACAGGCAGACACACTCCACATGCACATTGGAGATTGATTAAAAACAATCAGAAAGCATGTTCAAATGTGTTTATGTCCCCCACAGACCTAGTGGAATAATACAATAATATTAATATATATTTTTTGGTGAACATCGACTGAGAGGTGGTCAGTCGACTGAGACCCGTTCCGATCGATTAGTCGACTATTCGACTAATCGAGGTCAGCCCTAATTCATTCACAGTTTTCTTTCAGTTTTTAACTCAAATCTTTGCTTGTGGAAGGTCCCTGGAACAACATATTTTCAGATGGGGGTCGGCGGCCAAATACAAATAATTATAGGGGTCCTTGACATGTAATAGTTGGAGAACCACCGACATAGAAACATGTCGACATAGAAAACTGTCAGGATTTAGAAGATATTTGTAGAATCTAAATGTGTTAAACCTGTAAATGCAATCAGCAGGACACCGCAGGGAATGGAACCATGTCCTAGGGAACCAGGAGTGCCATACCAGTGTCTATTACCTCTCCACTCATTTATAGGTTCAAGAAAACATTATTACATTACAACTTTCCCCTAAAGGACACTCCGACAAGACACGTTGCCAGCTTGTAGATCGGCTATTTTCACCATTTGTGACTCAGGCTGGGAAAAAGGAGCCAAAGAAATTGGCACAAAATGGGAAAATAAATTTAAAGTCCATGGTCTCGGAGGGCATAGTATAGTATGTCGTTTTTCACAATTTCGGAGGATTTGAAAAAAGGTGAAAACCGCGGAAAAGCGAAAGGCTATAGTCCATGGTCTCGGAGGGCATACTATAGTATGTCGTTTATCACGATTCCGGAGGATTTAAAAAAAAAGGTGAAAATCGCGGAAAAGCGAAAGGCTCTACCTAATGGCTGCAGGCCTAGATGAAAAGTCTGAGGCATGGAGGATTGCACTGCATCGCTGGACAACAAGCTGTGGAAGTATACAACACCTTTGAATTTGCCAACGCAGAAGACAAAGAGTCTTGATGAGGTTGTCAAGAAGTTTGATGAACACTGTTCACCGAAGAAAAATGAAACCTTTGAAAGGTATGTGTATCGCTCCAGAATGCAACAGCCTGCTGAAAGTTTTGATGCGTTTCTGACGGATTTAAAGCTAAAAGCAAGAACATGCAACTTTAAAGATGTGCATGATTCTATGATCTGCATACAAGATTCAAAATTGAGGGAGAGGTTACTGCGGGAGACAGAGCTAACCCTTGAAGGAGCTGTGAGAATATGCCATGCCAGTGAATTGGCAATACAGCATGCCAGAACATTTGCGGGCGACACTATAAAGGATGGTGCAGCAGTCGCCAATGATCTCGAGAAAGACATACAACAAAGAAGCACAGAGGCAGTCCAATCAGTGAAATAAATCAGAGACTTTTCATTGTAAAAGATGTGGTACACGCCATGCACCAAAACAATGCCCAGCATATGGGAAAATGTGTCAAATGTCAAGGGCAAAATCACTTTTCCAAGCAATGCTTTTCCAAGGAAAAACAAGGCAGAGGTGACTACACAGTGCAGGAACATCACATGGAAAATGACTTGTGTGATATCTTCTTTGTTGGCATGGTGACACAGGATGTGGACAACATATCTGAAGAGACCAAACGGTCAAGTGTGAATCGAGTGGAGCAAGACAAGTGGACGGAGTCATTGCAAATACATCGAGCGAAAATTATTTTCAAACTGGATACAGGAGCAAAGGCTAACATGATAAATGAACTTCACATCAGAAACATGAAAGTGAAGCCGCACGTTCATCCTAATCTAATTCCACTCAAGGCCTTCAATGGACAGCCCATCCCTACAAGAGGAATGTGCAGACTGAAGTTGAGAGTTAAAGGAAAAGAGCATCACCTCATGTTTGTAATTGTTCCAGATGGACATGACTCACTGTTGGGAGATGAAGCATGTGAAAAATTAGGTCTAGTCAAGAGGATGTATAGCATCAAAATAAATTCACAGAACAACGTAGAGACAATTGTGGATCAGTATGCAGATGTATTCCGAGGGTTTGGTGTTTTACCATACACCTACAAGATCCAACTAAAAGATGATGCACAGCCAGTCATTCATGCTCCCAGGCGAGTACCTGCAGCACTCAGAGAGAAGTTAAGGCAAGAGCTCGACCGAATGACGTCACTGGGAGTTATAAAGAGAGTGGAGGAGCCCACAGAGTGGGTGAATTCAATGGTGTGTGTCAAGAAACCAAATGGTGATCTACGTGTGTGCATGGATCCAAAAGACTTCAATGCCAACATTAAAAGAGAACACTATCAGATTCCAACCCGAGATGAAATAACAAGTGAAATGGCTGGTGCAAAATACTTCAGTAAACTGGATGCTTCACAGGGCTTTTGGCAGATAAAACTGCATGAAGACAGCACAAAATACTGTACATTCAATACACCATTTGGCCGCTACTCCTTTCAGAGAATGCCTTTTGGAATATGCTCTGCACCTGAAGTGTTCCACAGAACGATGGGGCACATCCTGGAAGGCATAGAAGGATCCCGGGTGTTCGTTGATGATGTCGTTGTGTGGGGATCCACACTGGAGCAGCACAAAGTGCTGCAAATCATCAAAAAGCATGGACTAAAGCTGAGCATAGCAAAATGCCAGTTGTTTGTGGGAGAAATCACCTTTCAGGGAGTCAAGCTGTCGAGTGCAGGTATTGAGCCTGACATACGCAAGTTGAAAGCTATACTGGAGATGCCGAGGCCTGAAGATAAGAAAGGAGTGTTGAGTGCTGGGAATGATACATTTCATTGGAAAGTTCATACCAACTTTAAACAAAAACAGCGTACCTCAGGCAGCTGTTACACCACAAGTGTGACTTTAAGTAGACTGACAGTCATGAAGAGTGGAAAACACTGAAAACCATTCTCACAACGGAGCAAGTGCTGACATTTTTCGATCCATCCAAGAGGATAAAGATTTCTACTGACTCAAAGAATGGAATCGGGGCAGTGTTGTTACAAGCAGATGGAGAAGATTGGAGGCCGGTTGCCTATGCATCAAGAACAATGACACACTGAATGTCTATGCACAAATTGAAAAGGAGTGCTTAGGACTAGTGTATGGATTTGAAAAGTTCCACAGTTGTGTATGGCCAACCCAAGTTTGAGGCAGAGACAGACCACAAACCATTAATCTCCATCAAGAAAAACCTCAGTGAGATGTCACCACAAATACAAAGAGTCAGGCACCACAATATCTCAAAGAACTAATCGATCCCTACAATCTTAACAGAACAGCGTGTTCATATAGTTTACAAAAATGTTTAGTCCTGAATATCAAAAGATACAATAGGAGCCAGGGCGTTTAAGGCACGGGCACCTTCTCCCGGCATCTGTCCTCGGGGGTGATACGTGTCACGTACTGCACAGTCAAGACTAGATTAAAAACCTATGACAAAAGGTCACCCGACAAAGTAAAAAGGTTGAGAAGACCAAACACTGTTGTATATAGTGTACACGTAATAGAGGCTAGTATTTTATAGAGAAATGTTTTTTTATGTGAAGGGAGTTTGTGTTCAAGTGCTTCACATTATACGAGTCATCTTTTTTTTTTTTTTTTTTAGACTTAATTTTCGTAAAGAAATGTTTAGGCCTTTTGAGCAAAGATCCCGGGAGGAGAGAGATACAAAAGTCAGAATACGAAAGTGAGGCAAGAGGAGAGGATAGTGCTGGTTGGCATTTATTGATCGCCTCTTGTCTTGATTATTTAAACCCGACAGCAGAGTTCAGCCAGAACTGACATTTTTGGTGAAAGGAGGAGAGAAAAATAAGGGACCAAGAGTCCCTTCGGGCTTGGTCCCTAAATAGACTAGTAACCCAACTGTAGGGAGTACAAACAGTAAAGAACCTGGGGGTTATCAGCTATGAAAAGGCAACACAATGAGCAGAAAATGAACCATGTAAATACAACAAATTGAGGGCACCGCAGGGAGTTGAACCCCGTTCTGGTAAACCAGGAGTACCACACCAGTGCCTTAGTTTTTGTTTTATAATTTACAGGTCCAAATCAGTCATTAGTTTTAAACGTACTCTTGCCGACCTCCTGCGGCAAGATAATTAAAAAAAGGATAGTCTACACACTCAATTTGAATCATGACTATAAATGATATCCATGATTATGTCTTTATTCAATTGAAAACTGGAAGACTCACTCCACAAATACCTTAAGGAAAACTCCTCAGACATAAACTAACAATATCTTATTTTGTCATGCTCATAAAGTGCTGCAAAGTGCTAAGTGAAAAGTGCAGCAGAAAACGTTTGAGTCATAGGCCCATCGTCAATGCCTCGCCTACTGACCGGCATGGATGAAGTTTTAGCTGCAAATGGCAGCATAAATAAATCACATCAATACACAACACATAATGTGATGTTAACTGACGCGATAAAGCTTGCACATTATAAGACATACATCAAATCAACCAACATCACATACCTAGCCCTATCCTAACCCTATGTTTATTATGTGATGTGGGATGACATGAAGCCTTACTCACAAATGTGAAATGAGACAAGACATAAACACACATCACATACCGGGCCCTTGTTCATAGGTGATGTGAGCTTACATAATGAAGCTTTACTCACAAATTAGATCTGATAATATAGCACCGACAATAGTCTTATGACCTAGATGTTTTCTGCTGCACTTTTCACTTTAAGCACTTGGAGCGCTTTATGAACATGAACAAAATAGATTTTCTTGGTCTCTGCCCAAGCTGTTGGCCTTAGGTTTTCGTGGCGAAAGTATTTTTCTATCTAGTTGTCCCATGTAGGAAACATGGGGTACAATTTATGCCATTTGTGGACGATTGACAAATTATACGAGGTAGCAGCATTCTTTGCGCCCCAGTATTTGTCAGCAATACTATGAACATTACACAACACACAATTCGTATGGCATGAACAATGCCGACAGACGTGAATGACGAGCTATCCGCAATTGCTGTGAAATATCACCTTTAAAAAAAAAAAAAAACACATAAATGCACATCACATATCGGGTCTGTGTTCATATCTGATGTGAACTGACGTGTTGACACTTTACTGGTAAATTACATGAAACAGCTCCAAATGAGAAACTGTACGCGAGACAAGACCCGAATCACACATACACTAGTGAAGAACTAGTGTCATAGGCAAGAAAGAAATAAGAAATTACAAAAAAATAAAGTAAAATGCGATTAAAAACTGACCACAAAAACAAATAACTTTATTAAAGCAAAGAATAGAGAGAAAAGATGAAGGTTGGGTAGAAACCTTGTAGGCCTACGTCCAAAACAGTTACTTTTATGGACCAAAACAACTGTGATCCAATATTATTAATATAATAATCTGTGTTCCAATGTTATTATTTAGTCACAAGCTCTTGCTGATACTTCACTGGTTCGATACATTAGAAAAACAGAATACTACATGTTAAATATTCAATAATGGATTATCTTTGCCTCGTGAGATTGGCCATTTGCTACTTGTGTGTGACACTGTAGCATGACCAAGTAAGGACATTCATTTAAAGAAGGTTGAACTATGGAGATACAAGGTTTCTGCCCGACAACAAAGGATAATAAACTACACTCACTTACCTTCAATATCAGCACTAAACAAAACACACCAACCAAGAAAGCAAATGACACAGCGGCCATCATTTGCTTCCTCTTGTTAGTTTGCACAGACCTACAGCATAGTAAGCTGTAAACACAGTGTTAAGGGGCTACATGCTACCATAATGACACAAGACATAAATCACACACACCTCCACATCACATAAAACACTAGTGAAGAACTAGGGCAATAGATAGGCAAGAAGAAAGAAATTACCTAAATAAAATAAAGCAAAATGCGATCTTTATTAAAGAATAGAGAAGAGGAGACACAAGAGAACATACATTATGTGATGTGGATGTGGACAGACTTTACCCGTAAATTATGTTAAAGGGTAAATAAATCACATGCCTCCACAAACATCACATAACGGTGATGTGGATTGGCATTATACACAAATTAAGGGAAACTATACATGGCGCGAAAGACAACCTACGGTATGGTAGCATGTAGCCCACTTAAACAAGCAGCAGGAATCAGACCTGAACTAACCTTCACAGCAGTGACAACAGCATAAAGTTGACCCAGCAGTGGCAACAGCATAGAGTTCACACCTCCAGTCAGCTTCACTTTCTGAAATGGCAGGGGAAAAGAAAATTAGTTGTCAGCCTACAGGATGACATTTTGGAAGTCATAACAGTCACTGACAGGGCTGTGTCACCATTATTACACACAGTCTAGGGCTATAATCTGCCTTGTGCAACCATTTATTTTATGAAGCCTAAAAGGAAACTTCGTATTCATATGTTCAACAGCAAACACAATTACAATTGTTAATCGCAATCCTTTGTATGACAATGGTCAACTTAACATGCTGTAATGGCGACACAGCCCTAGTTTCTACTACAGCCACATGTAATCCAGGTACGTACCGTGGGGGGGCTTCCGTCGCTCGGTTGAAGATGGCCGGTATTAATAGAGCCACGTAGGTTGTACGCCTCGTAATCTCAGGAAGAGCGTTCGTTGACACCGTTATACGTTTCAGCCCAGCCGAGTAGACACTCTATTACCAATACCAGCCATCTCCTGATGACTGCATCCAAGGTCACCGCATGACACCAAGGTCACATGATCAACCTGTAAGACAAACATACACCAACATTACTCTTTATCAGATTTTTATACATTGTAGAAAATACATCTTTAGGAAATTCTTGCATTTTTCTTATGCAACCAGATCTTATTTTAATGATGTTTGGGAGACAAAAAACACTTTCCTGCCTGGTTTTTATGAGTTTAGATATTTTAGTGTTTCAGAGAGTCCATGATGTCATGGACACTGGGCTCACTTCCTTCCTGGACTAAATGTTGTCTCAGTAAGACAGCCCTGCCCCCCATCCACAAGGAGGAGCAGTGGACCAAAGCATTGTGGGAATTGTAGTTCAGGAAGGAAGTGAGCCCAGTGACCAAGACATCATTGAGTCCATGGACACTTTGAAATACTAAAATATCTAAAAAACACAAAAACCCCAGGAAAGTCTGTCTCAAAAATAAGATCTGGTTGCAAAAGGGGTGACATGGCCCTTTAAAGTTGAAATAAAGTTGCTCTGTAAGTTAGAAATGGGCATGTATTGTAGATCTGCTACTTTTGTGTATGCATGTGTACGTTTGTACATTTGAGTTTTCCATCCAGCAGAGAGACATTTAGTTTAATCTTATGAATGTGTCTGAGCCAGTTACAACTTGTGTTACCATTATGTGCTAAGGTAAAAGGGTGTGGCATCAAAATACACTTAAAAAATGACCAAATGTAGCTCATTATGCAGAAATTTCAAATGTTTGAAAGAAAAATAATCTGAATATAGCAGATCTACAATCTCACAATGCATTGCATCACAATGCATTGTGAGTTTGTAGATCAGCTACTTCCAAATGGCCAAAACGTAGTTGTAGCCCAGTGGTAAATTGCAATGTATAGCCAAAAGGATATATTTTTTTAAATAATCCAAATCTACAAACTAGTAAAGTGTCCAAATAATAGAATATAAAAGTACAATATATTGTCCACAGTACTTCAGTAGATGTAATTATTTACTTTCCACCCGTTTTAGTTTTTGTTTGTGTCTCAAAAAGTACCAACACATTCCTCATATTGATGTCCTTTTAGAGTCACAATAAACAACCAACAGTCCTTCTAACAACACTAATGTTTAAACAATAACAGAGTTAATGTTGGCTAACAACCATGCGGTTCTCAAACAAATCTTACCTTCCAGCAGCTCCGCCCCAAACACTGCTATGCACCGCCATAAGCCATAAGCCCCGCCTACTGTATCCGGATCTAGACCGTCGGTCATTGGTCCGGCGTCAGACTCAGAGTGAATGCATGACAGCTGTGTGGATTTACCAGAGCGGGTGAGCCTAATTCAACCCTCAACCTGCCCATGAAACAGACAAACAGAGCACGGTAGATGGCACTATCTCACCATGCATTTACCATACAAATACCGAAATATACAGTTTGTTGTCCAAAACAAAAATACAATTTACATATGCATTTTCAGAAAAGCCTCAAGGTTTGCAGAATTGGAGGTGTTTTGTCAGACCTTTCTTTCCTAAGTTACGCTGCCCCCATGGACCTTCATCTTCACTTGTCAATAAAAGTTGCATTCCGAGGTGTTTAATATTAAAACAAACGGATTGTTGTAACAAACACTGTCTCTAGAGCAGCGTGCTTGTTGGGCGTGTGTGTGGTGGTGTGACCAAAAGGTGGCGTGCACGAAGTGATTACATAAATACATGCATGTGACGTGCGTTATTATAATATCTCAAACTTATATAGCGCTTTTCTGAGTACCATTATGGATTATGGATCCCCCCCTGCTCAGAACCCCAACTGAAAAGGCGCGCACGCACACACACACACACACACGCGCGCGCGCACACACACACACACACACACACACACACACACACACACACAGAGGCTGTGAATACACTGTCAGGCGTGAAAGCGTCAGTTGTCCGTCGCGTCAGGTCTCACTTTAAATCCTTCCGGGGCTTTGGGCGGTTCCTAGAGGAGACGCACACGGAAGCCTATTTAAACGCCTGTAGTCCTCTATTTCTTCGTTAGCGAAGTGGGCGTGAGAGGGACGTTTGAGTGACAAGATGTTGACACAGACAAAGGCGCATTCTAATGTAGGCTATAAGTTGCTCTGTTGCTACTTCGCTATCGAGTCATGGCTGTTTAGTCGACTGGTTAACGTACGTGCCTTTGGAACGGGGGACCCGGGTACGCCTCCCGGCCGAGGAGTTTTAAAACTAGTTTTGTTTTCGCCGACGACTTGCGCGACGGACAACTTACATCTGACGCTCTCCTCCGCGTCAGATGTAAGCTGCCGACAAGCGTGTGTCACCCGGCGGTGAGAAGGAGAAGGAGATTTTTTATTGATTGATTTAAATATTTATTAACAGTTTGCAGAATTACAATACATTTCAAGCACAAACTCAATACAAAGACTGTTAACTGTGAGTGGACGACCCAATTAAGCATTACACTTGTTTACAACAGGGTCCACATTGTTCAATTCATCAAAACATTAAAGACGTACAAATAGACACTTCTATATAGTTAAAGAACAGAACAGGAATTCATCATAAAACAGTGTTCCCTAACCGGGAATCGAACCCGGGCCGCGGCAGTGAGAGCGCCGCACCCTAACCACTAGACCACCACGGAGATGGATAATGATGATGAGAAGTCAGCACATGGTGAAGAGAACGGGCTATTTTATAAAGTAAAGTTATTTTCAATGTCATGGATCAGGGTTACAGTAAATGACAATGTAATTCAGCCAGGGGTGCCATGGATGTGCTCACAGACACACACACACACACACACCCTGTGAGCACATCTAGCCGTCAGCAGGCGTGAACTTGAAGCTCAAGTATTCTTCTTCGTGGGTTTTTTAGACAGCTGGTGGATGGAAAATAAGCTCCACCTCCGCGCCCGACCGACGCGACGGACAGTCTCAAATGGACGCGACGGACAGACTCAAATGGAAGCCGCGCACAAGCGTGAAAATTAAGCGCGTCACCCGGCAGTGATAGGCACTAGCCAATGGAACAGATGCAGCCTGCAGCCCGTCCACTGGGAGGAGTTATACTTGTAGTTGTCTTCTTTCACGCTGTCAAACGCCCCCTGGGAGGGAATTGTGAAGCCATGTCAAGGGATACAGGAAGACATCTGGGCAGTGGGCAGCTCGAACTGCTCGAAGTAACATTATGTCCAAATTGTTAACAAAACATTGAAAAATCGTCTGAAGAAATAAAGTAAAGCATTGGTTCTCATGTTTGCTTCAGATCACCCCTGTAATCTTTTCATCCATGGCACCCCTGGCTGAATTACATTGTCATTTACTGTAACCCTGATCCATGACATTGAAAATAACTTTTTTTTATACTTTATAAAATAGCCCGTTCTCTTCATCATGTGCTGCCCTTCTCATCTCCATTATCAATCTCCGTGGTGGTCTAGTGGTTAGGGTGCGGCGCTCTCACCGCCGCGGCCCGGGTTCGATTCCCGGTCAGGGAACACTGTTTTATGATGAATTCCTGTTCTGTTCTTTAACTATATAGAAGTGTCTATTTGTACGTCTTTAATGTTTTGATGAATTGAACAATGTGGACCCTGTTGTAAACAAGTGTAATGCTTAATTGGTTCGTCCACTCACAGTTAACAGTCTTTGTATTGAGTTTGTGCTTGAAATGTATTGTAATTCTGCAAACTGTTAATAAATATTTAAATCAATCAATCAAAAATCTCCTTCTCCTTCTCACCGCCGGGTGACACACGCTTGTCGGCAGCTTACAGTTGTCCGTCCGCAAGTCGTCGGCGAAAACAAAACTAGTTTTAAAACTCCTCGGCCGGGAGGCGTACCCGGGTCCCCCGTTCCAAAGGCACGTACGTTAACCAGTCGTCTAAACAGCCATGACAGCGAAGTAGCAACAGAGCAACTTATAGCCTACATTAGAATGCGCCTTTGTCTGTGTCAACATCTTGTCACTCAAACGTCCCTCTCACGCCCACTTCGCTAACGAAGAAATAGAGGACTACAGGCGTTTAAATAGGCTTCCGTGTGCGTCTCCTCTAGGAACCGCCCAAAGCCCCGGAAGGATTTAAAGTGAGACCTGACGCGACGGACTTCTGACGCTTTCACGCCTGCCAGTGTATTCACAGCCAGACACACACACACACACACGCACACAAGCTAGTCTATTTATTTTATTTTATTGATTTATTCATTTTTGTATATTTTTCATGACAGGCCTATGACTGACTGGCGTTATCTGGCTGCATTGAAGTGTAGCCTGCTATGATTCAACTTTTAACGTTTATATTAATTGTTTTAAAATGTTAGTAGCCTACCTATAGTAAAACGTTTTTTTTTAATGTAATGTATTTATTTTAGGGCTGGGACTCGATTAAATAAATAATTAATTTTAAGCATTGTAATTAACTAATAAAAATTTATCGCATTTTAATCGCATATCAATTTTTAACCTGAGAAGCAGTTTTTGGTCAATTAAAAGTATTAAAAGTATACAGATATGGCAGAGCCGAAGAGTTTGATCAATCCTCAGGGGCCCCCCCCACCCCCGCAGCCCCGCCTCCCCGCACCCCCCGTCCCCCGCGGAAAAATTAAGTTGTCCTACTTTTAAAGCAGCTTCTATAGGCCAATGTCCAAGCCAAGGTGAGGACTTTCAGGACTATATTATTATTATTATATGAGAGAGAGAGAGAGAGAGAGAGAGAGAGAGAGAGAGAGAGAGAGAGAGAGAGAGAGAGAGAGATACGGAGGGAGAGAGAGAGATCATAGGCGGCGGGTGCGTTTTACCTTTGGGTAGGCTACAGAATTGCGTTGGGGGGGACTGTCGCGGCCGAGCGAAGCGAGGCCGCCGCCGCGGATTTATTAATTTATTTATTTCCCAAATGGTCTAAAAATGTGTTATTTTAGCATACTTTTACCAATGAATTAGCCTATACACAGACAACGACTGATCAGCCTATTTTGGACGATATGGGTCTTTTCTCGAGTCAGTGTGCTGTAGTCTCACTAGTCTGTGTAGGGTTAGGTCTCTTTGGTAAATTCTTGATCAGTGTTATTATGTCACGACTCCAGAACAACATGAAATTCTGACACGCTTTGGCTAGGTGAAAACAAAAGAAACCCGATTAGCATTTGAGTAGCCTACTTTTTAACACCTCTTGGACAGCCGGCGGAGTAGTCTCTCAAGCTGTTGCCTCGCAACAATTGAGGAACAACAGGGGAGGCGCTGTTTTCCCGAATATTTGCCGGCGGAGAGGTCCAAAATGTTTGGAATTCCCAGAAAATATGTAATGTAAATGTAAAATGTCCACGAAAATCTTCATGGGGGCCTAAAGGGGCCCTGGGAGTCTTCATGGGGGCTGCGGCCCCGTGGCCCCCACAGACTCTACATCGTTGAGATATGGTTCTGGACAGAAACAGGCATGGTGGTGGTGTGTGCATGTATATTCACCAAGATACTGAATACATTACTCGTACTGACTTGCAGCATGATGAAATTGAAACTGTGTGGGTTGAATTAATTTTCAAAAATGCTAAATCTGTATTAGTGGGCACCGTCTATAGACCCCCTGATCAGAATGAGTTCTATGATATACTTGAGGGGTGCTTAGCTGGGGAGGAATGTGTAGAGAAGATCCTGATTGGCGACTACAATACGGATATGCGTCATAAGGAAGCTCCTGTGTTCAAGTCATTTAGTCGGTTTTGTGATCTGCATAGTATCAGTCAGCTAATTACCCAACCCACAAGAGTGTGTGATTCTTCTCAAACTGTCATTGATCTCATTCTGACCTCGGACAAATCCAGAATCTCAAAGAAAGGGGTTATTGTATGTGGGCTCAGTGATCATTTTATGATTTTCTGTACCCGCAAAATACAAAAACTAAAGTTTGACTGTCACAAAACAGTCATATCTAGGGACCTCAAAACCTACTCTAGTGAGGCCTTTAACCTTGAACTGGAGAGTCTGGATTGGTCCGATGTGCTCAGGAGCTCACTAGTCGAAGAAGCATGGCTTGGCTTTAAAACCAAATTTACATCAGTACTAAACATCATGGCTCCTTTGAGAACCGTCAGGGTCAAAACCCGCTCGGAGCCATGGATGAATTCGGACATACTGACTGCAATGAAAGCCAGAGACAACAAATGCTCTGAACTTCTTAAATGCAAGTCCAAACTAGCCAAGTGCAAGCGCTTCGACAGTGATCTCCAAACCAAACTGTGCAACCTAAAAGCCCAGTGTAACAAGCTAAGAAACGGTGTAATTGCCATGACCAAATCAGCCAAATGTAACTTTATCAATGATAAAGCCGAGGAAATCAAAAACAATCCTCGGGAGCTATGGAAGTTACTAAACAACCAACTAGGCTGTGGTCGGAAACTAAAAACCAGGTTTACTAACATAAACATCAAATCGAATAACACCCTCATCACTGACAAACTCGATGTAGCCAACCACTTGAACATCTTCTTTACAAACATTGCAACAAAGCTGGTTAGCAAACTGCCCTCCCACTCTGGGCGTTTTGGTGTAGAGCACATCACAGCCTTCTACAAAAACCTTGGTGTTTGTAAAGATGATTTTAAAATGGCAATGGTAACAACCGAGGAGGTACTTAAAAAACTGAGTGCCCTCCAACCCCACAAGGCCACTGGCCATGACAATATTCCCTCCAAATTTCTCAGAGACTCAGCCTTTTCCATAGCTCCAGTCATCACCCATATAGTTAACCTCTCCATCAAACAGGGACAGGTCCCCCAAGATTTTAAACTGGCCAAAGTAACCCCCTTGTACAAAAAAGGGAGTAAATTAGAACCCGGCAACTACCGCCCTATTTCTATTCTAAGCTCCATCTCGAAAGTGATGGAAAAAATAGTCTATGAACAGGTTGAAAAGTATCTTGCCACTAATAAATTGCTGTACGAGTTCCAATCTGGTTTCAGAACATCCCACTCCACTGACACATGCCTCCTCTATTTGAGCGACCACATCAAACACGAGGTGGATGCTGGAAAATACTGCGGCATGGTCATGCTGGACCTCCAAAAGGCTTTTGACACCGTGAACCACTCCATACTGGTTAACAAGCTTAAAGCTATTGGTTTTGATAGCACATCAGTGAGCTGGATGCAATCCTACCTGGAGGGGAGAGAACAGATGGTGGAGGTGAACGGAACACTGTCCCCTCCCCTCCCAGTGAGCTGTGGCGTCCCACAAGGAAGCATACTAGGGCCTTTACTGTTCCTAATTTATGTTAACGACATGACTTCAGCTTGTGACTGCAACTTGTTCCTGTTCGCAGATGACTCAGCACTGCTGGTCTCGGACAGGAACAAACTGCAGGTTGAAAAGACCCTCAGCTCTGAACTCGGTAGAATCTGCACCTGGCTCGCTGATAACAAACTATCCTTACACCTGGGAAAAACTGAATCCATCCTCTTCGGATCAAATAGTAAACTCAGCAAGGCAGATGGCTTCTTGGTTAGAGTGGGTGACAATATTATCACACGAAAAGATGAAATTACCTACCTAGGTTCCATCCTGGAGGCCAATCTTTCCGGTGATAAAATGGCCACCAACGTAATCAAAAAAGTCAATCAAAGAACAAGATTCCTTTACAGGATCTCCTCACTGGTCAGCAAAAACACCTTGAAGACCTTAACAGGAGCCCTCGTACAAGGTTTCTTTGACTATGCATCCACCTCTTGGTACCACAGCACCTCAAAGGCCCTTAAAACAAGGCTCCAGACCTCTCAAAACAAACTGGTCAGGCTCCTACTTGGCCTCACCCCCCGAACCCACCTCACCCCTGCCCACTTTGACAGGCTGGGATGGCTTAGGGTCGACGACAGAGTACAGCATCTTGCAATGGGTCTGGTCCACAAGATTCGATACACCACCAAGATACCCATGTACCTGTCTAAATACTTCCTTAATGTAAACGAAGTCCACACCCACAACACCAGAGGGAGTACAACAAACCATGTACAACCCAGATTCGGCACAAACAAGGGACTAAATTCTTTTCGCTCCTATGCCACCAAAATGTGGAACGCCCTACCAACAGTCATTAAGACATGTGAATCCCTTGACTCCTTCAAAACCGCTCTCAAAGGGCACCTACGGATGGCTGCAATTCGAAACTGGCCTCTGTAAAATCTGAATCCCCCCAACCCCCCCACCCCATTTTCCCTCACTGTATATAGTATCTTTTCCCTTTTTTGCTTCCCATATGATGAATTCCTGTTCTGTTCTTTACCTACAGAGAAATGTCTATTTGTATGTCTCTAAATGTTTGTATGTCTTTAAATGTTTTGATGAATTGAACAATGTGGACCCTGTTGTAAACAAGTGTAATGCTTAATTGGGTCGTCCACTCACAGTTGACAGTCTTTGTATTGAGTTTGTGCTTAAAATGTACTGTAAATTCTACAAACTGTTAATAAAGATTTCAATCAATCAATCAAATGGTATACGAGTGAATCAATGAGTGAGTTTTTTTATCTAAATTTCCCATCATGCACTGGGCCAAGCAAATTGCTTGCATGTCTGTCTGACTTAACCTGACGCTGCCAGATCCAAGAAGCTTGCTACACAAATGTGTTTCTTATTGGGATCTGGGATCGCGGAAGCAAATTCGATGACGGGCTGTTCCTTTTTTTCAAGATACTTGGTAGATGATTGGATGGGACTGTCTGTCTATCACCGTGTGGGCGTGCAAACACAACCAATCATATTGACGTGTCTATATAGCTTCACATCCGGTTTCGCACATATCCCGCCCTTAGCTCACACTGATTGGCTCGAACCGGGAGCGGAACTCCCTGAGAGGTCCCAGATGGTTGTGGTGTTGGGGAACATGGTTACCCAATACCGCCCCCATCTGGCAAAGTCAGGTTATGTCTGACTGCCCCCCTGATGTAAACTATAGATACATGGACAGGGATGTAATCAAAACAAACCAGATATGACCAGCAGGGGGCAACGTAGTAAAACAAAAGGTGCTGCAGGAAACCAAAACAGATTCTCACATCATAACACACAGATTTAAGACAGAAAATGTATCCTCTGTGTCCACAATAAATGTCTGGCATTGGAGTGTGCGGCTATATGCATTTTTGACAATTCTCACATTACAACCAAGTAACACCATGCAGCTTCTTTCAATACAACTGTCTATAACACACTGACAGTGACAGATCTATTGGAAGTGTGTGTGTGTGTGTGTGTGTGTGTGTGTGTGTGTGTGTGTGTGTGTGTGTGTGTGTGTGTGTGTGTGTGTGTGTGTGTGTGCCCCCCATCCACAAGGAGGAGCAGTGGACCAAAGCATTGTGGGAATTGTAGTTCAGGAAGGAAGTGAGCCCGGTGAGGCGGTGACCAAGACATCATTGAGTCCATGGACACTTTGAAATACTAAAATATCTAAAAACACATAAAAACCCCAGGAAAGTCTGTCTCAAAAATAAGATCTGGTTGCAAAAGGGGTGACATGGCCCTTTAAAGTTGAAATAAAGTTGCTCTGTATGTTAGAAATGGGCATGTATTGTAGATCTGCTACTTTTGTATGTATGTATGTCTGCATGTATTTAATCTTATGAATGTGTCTGAGCCAGTTACAACTTGTGTTACCATTATGTGCTAAAGTAAAAGGGTGTGGCATCAAAATACACTTAAAAATTGACCAAATGTAGCTCATTATGCAGAAATGTACCATTTCAAATGTTTGAAAGAAAAATTATCTGAATATAGCAGATCTACAATCTCACAATGCATTGCATCACAATGCATTGTGAGTTTGTAGATCAGCTACTTCCAAATGGCCAAAACGTAGATGTAGCCCAGTGGTAAATTGCAATGTATAGCCAAAAGGATTTTTTTTTTTAATAATCCAAATCTACAAACTAGTAAAGTGTCCAAATAATGTGTGTGTGTGTGTGTGTGTGTGTGTGTGTGTGTGTGTGTGTGTGTGTGTGTGTGTGTGTGTGTGTGTGCATGTCGTGCAGATGTGAGTGTGATTGTATGTGTGACTGTTTTTCTCAGAAAACATACCGTAGGTGCCTGTTGTTTACCAGGAACACAGGAACTAAGAAAGACAGGAAGGTGTGTGGGGTGACACCATGCTGAGGTGTGAAGCACACACACACACACACACACACACACACACACACACACACACACACACACACACACACACACACACACACACACACACACTAACAGGCCTAACCAACTGCGGAGAAGTGTGAAATGATATGTGGAAAAACAAGAAGCTAAAACCCCAAAACTCATAGTTCAGTCAACCTAGCCATATCACTCAGTCAACGAAACAGCCAGTTAACGGTCGATAATTATATTTCTCCATTACCTACTCTTCCCTTTGTTTTCATTCTGTCAAACTTTAAAAAAGAATTAAACATAAAAAACAAAAGGCGGGTTTAGCGTGTTTAGTAGGGAAAGACAATGGGAAAAAGACGGGTTTAGCGTGTTCCGCAGTCAAACTGTTTTAAGATAATTAAACTTGAATTCAGTGATAACATTAGACTTGTTGCTATAAATTTGATTAAAACGTTTGACGTTTTTGAGTTGTGCAATACATTACTTTCCTCAGTCAGTGGCAGTGTGCATGCTTATCCGACATGCCATAGGACCGACATTAAGGTTGGCGAACATGCGCTGCTCCGTACTTGCGGTTATGGTTAGGTTAGGGTTTGAGGTAGGTTGTCGTTGCCGGACCAATGACTAGAACGGAGACAAGACCGTTCCATTTCACCCACCGTCCACGCATTGCTCACTACTGCATCCAACTGTCACAAAGATGGTCTGTAACCCAAGACACAAGAGGAGCATCCATTCCTTTCTGCTTTCTGAGTTATGCCTCCTTAAACCAAAATTAGTTTATCTGGTTGTGTAACTTGTATACACAACCAGATAGGCAGATACACATATACAATGTTTCTATGCATGTTTGTACAGTACAGTACAGTACAGTACAGTACAGTACAGTACAGTACAGTACAGTACAGTACAGTACAGTACAGTACAGTACAGTACAGTACAGTACAGTACAGTACGGCTGCATGCACCTATGTGTGTGATTTTGGCAAGACATACATTCAGTTCATAACCACAGAGTATTCAAAACCATGTACAGGAGAACAAGAGAAACACACCAAATACTTTTATTGATAGAAAATATCCTCAAAATACACTATGTGGATTGGATTGGAGTGGATTGGAAAATAACAGAGTGTACTTCACACATAATATATATATATACTGTATATGATATATTTTCTTTATATATGTTTTTCAATCACAACTGGTTATCAAATTCGGTTGCACTGACGGAGGTTTGTAGTGTCAGATCATATGTCGTGCACCAGGGATGTAATGAGATTCTTTCCAAATGTTGCTCTGTCCACAGTTGGATGTCTTCCTCTTGCACTGGTAACAGCGTCTGTACTGCTCACACTGATCAATCAGGAGGTGAGCGCCAGACCTGAATGTAAGGCCAGATATAGGGGTGGATTGATGGATGAATTAATGAATGGATGGATGGATGGATGGATGGAGGGAGGAATGAATAATTTAAACAATCAAATGAGGAGGCAGCAATGAATAAATGAATGAATTAATGAATGAATCAATCCATCACAAATGGACTGACGTATGAAAATGCCATTGGATGAAAGAGTGATGACAACATAGAGTAATGCATGCCAAAGCTGAGCAGTATCGTTGGATTGTGGCTGTACTTTTACCCACCTGAGGAACATCTTCTCTTCATGGTCTCGTTGGTGTTTGAGGTGGGTGCTGCGTCTCCAGGTGTCCTCCAGTGATACTCTCAGGTTCTGCATCTTCTCGAAACGACTGATACGATCCAATATTAGCCTAGAGAAGACAAGAAGAAAGATAGGTGTTTCAGATTCCTTGTACTGAAAAAATGTATAGCCGCACACTCATATATACTGCCTCCTTCAGGGTATATGAGGGCAATATATCTGTCCGAAGCGTTGGTTTCTTTTCTGTGTCCACAGTAAACGTTTGGCATTGGCAGCTGCGAGTCTGCGGCTATACATTTTTTCAGAATTAGTATTTTTTCCGTTAGCTGGCACCTCACTGTGCACCTTTTGCTCATATAGTTTCAGATTCCTTAACACCACATAACAACTTTGAACCATCTTTGAAAGGACCACAATAGAATAAGCCTTCAAGCTTTCTTGTGTTCATCCTTTTATTTGTATGCATGTGTTTTTTTTTTAACTTGTACATATGTCAATAAAGAAGTCAATCAAAAAAATACTTTCTTCAGCAGATGTATTTTTCAGCTCTTCTTTCTAATTATTTTGGATATGTTTTGTTTGCTTTTACTGTAATGTGATTTGTTTGCCTCCCTCTACTCACTCCCTTCGGGTGCGATTAAGCATCTCCTTCTCTTCGGTCTTCCGTGCTAGACGACTGGTCACCTCTTCCTCTCGTTTCTGAGTAGCAGCATTCATCTGCTCCTGAAACACCTGCCAGTTCAAAACAATATAATCTTACTTATGGTAAATGAAAACATAATTGTTAAACACAGCACAGAAAAGGTTTGCCAAACCCCAAACATATCCAAACTCAAATCATATCAAATTCAACCTGTCCAGAGTCCACCATTGCAAACTCAACTGAGCTCAGTATTTTCTTTTTGTATTAGCGTGTAATGTTATATAAATATAGCCAACGACAGCATTGCAAGCTACGAATGACCTTCTGTGCCCGTTCTCGACTTTCTAGAGTACTGGCTGATGTCTCAATTCGACCAAACCCCAAGTTGTCAGGTTGATGCTCAGGAAGTCCCATGCTGTCCTCCACCTAAAGGAGGTAAAGTACAACATACACAGCATACTGTTATTTGTGTGGAAATTGTCAACAAGTGAGTGACTCTCTCATCTCTCATTGATTCAGGACCTGAATGGAAACAAGACCGCGAGCCAAGGACCTTTTTCCTTTAGGACCAAGTGTTTGACTGTACTCTGTACGGTTTACATTTCTGCCAATAATGTATTCAATCAATCAATCAAACAAACAATCTTTCGATTTCCTACCGGAAGGGTGACGAAATAATGTCACACTCTCCTACACTAGATTACACTCTCAGGGGCAACTTGTTGCAGATGACTGCAATAGCACTTTAGCATAGCAAATTAGTACAGAACAACAAATAGTTAACCACCACTGTATTACAGTAGTATGGGCTCAAGAGATAAGCTCATTTAAAATATGAACATACATACATTTCAAGATGCAATATGTTCCCCACAGACAGACAAATGAAACAGACATACAGAGGTAAGTTTGTGAGCCTTTTAAAAATAGCTATTATTTCAGAACTAGAAGTTAAATGCCAATCATGGCTTAACTATTTTCACTCTTTTAACATATCAAACAGCTTATAGTATCTACAACAAGTAAGACGCGCAAACGCGTGAAGCGAACGCAGCTCGTGTGTGTGTGGTTGTGTGTGTGTGTGCTACAGCTGCGCCCTGTGTGTGTGTGTGTGTGTGTGTGTGTGTGTGTGTGCGTGCGTGCGTGCGTGCCACAGCTGCGCCCTCTGGTGGCGGGCCGGTGGTGTAACAGCGTGACACCACACAGCGTGACACACACACACACACAGACACTCAGCCCCTGCTGTCATAGTAAGTGGCTCACTGCGTTCGCAATAAAGCCTTAAATATACTCTTTCTTGCCTGTGCGTCCAAAGCCCTCTGATAATGTTCAACTCTCTGTTGTTTCTGCTGGAACTGCTGGGCCTTCTGCAAAGCAATCCTTGGACGCACGCACGCACGCACGCACGCACGCACGCACGCACGCACGCACGCACGCACGCACGCACGCACGCACGCACGCACACACACACACACACACACACACACACACACACACACACACACAGACAATTACCTAACAAGAGTTCATGTTTACCCTCTCTGATTTAAACAAAAACTTGTGATTGTACTGTGTATAATCAGGGGTGTCAAACTAATTTCGGAGTGGGCGAAAGGTGACTTGATGAGGACTGATGAGACCAGTTGCGGACACACATGCTTGCTCATGCAAGTTCATTTAAACAGCTGTCACTGGCAGTGTTGTCTCAGTCACTGCAATAACCATTAACCAACCATAGTATAACACATTTTGTTAATTTGTTTATTATTAAGAAGCTAGCTTTAATTATTGATATTGGTGCAGGCTAATGCATTTGGTATGAGAGATTTTTGTTTAAGGAGCCTATACTATATTTACTAGTTACTACTATAATGTACTATATACACTGTACTGTATAGTACATGTCAGCAGATGACTTGAGCAGTAGAACTGTTCCAGACTTACTCGTGGGCTAACTGGGCTTGTTCTAGATGCTCCAGGAGAAGGCGTCCCTGATGGGACTGGGTCTTGTGCTGGCTTCTCTGCACCATCTGAGCCTGCAGCTCATCAAAGTAGCAACGCTGCTTAATCTCTCTGGGTGGAGTCAGGGGCCGTTCAGGGAAGATGAACGAACTCTAAACATAAAGGCCCCAAAGTGACATTATTAGTCCCACCGCATTGAGGAGAACAGATGAAATAAGACATAGTTGAGCCACATAAAGCACAAAGCTATTGTAAAAGTGAGTAAGTAAAGTAGCATTGGGAATTACTGGTTTCTGAGCATGGACAGGAGTGCCAGGGAGGCGTTGAATAACATTTATATAGTCTTTGGTATGACTCGGCCAGGGATTGAACCACAACCTCCCAGTTCCACAACGGACATTCTAAACACAAGACCACTGAGCTGGTAAAGTCATTGTTAACCCTGAGTTCAACTAAGTGCACTCATAAAATAGCAGATCTACAAGGTCACAACGGGTTGCAGTTCCATTGTATGCACTCACATGGTATTGAGAACAGATAGCTTTCTCTTCCTTCAGGGCCTCTGACACTTGCAGATTGAATGCAGACACCTGTTTGGCATGATCACGTTTTTCATTCTTGTTGGCCTGCCACAGATACACAAACACATTGAAAATTATTGATAATATAATATAATAATATCATATAATATGGACAATGGACATAGCCATGTACTAGGGCATAGTCATTTTTACTAGTTGACTAGTTTCCTAGTTTTGGAAATAAATATTTGTACATTTAAAAACTGTGTACATTGGTGACTATAACTATAATCATTCTACCTGATTTTGAGGCCTACAAAATCTGGGGGGAAAAAATAAAATAAAAATAAGAACTTTTTTTCCTTTTCTTATCAACTAGTACCAACAAGGTCGACTAGTGGATTTACTAGTTGACTAGTAAACTAGTCGACTAGTTGCTTAATGCCCTACCATGTACAGGTACATTCTCCAGCACAATGATGCATATGCTCACAAACCTGTTCTTTGTGCAGGTACAGCTGGTCTTTCTGCTGCTCTTTGAAGAGTAAGATGATTTCCTGAGCTTTCTCCTGTGCTAGTCTCTCCTCTCTCAGGTAGAGCGGAACGTTCCTCTGGGCCCGTTGCATGCACAGATAACACAACTCCTACAGGGACATGGCCTTAAATGGTTGACACACAATGCGAACACTGCACGCACACGCATGTATGCACACACACTCTTCTCACCTGTCCTGCACGGGTGTGGCCAGTACAACCTTTGCTCAAGTGAGGTTCCTCTATTCTAGGAGAGCTTTCTGGTGGTAAGATGGATGAAATTAACCTACAGTACATTAGGAAGAGACACAGATATGCGTTTACATTCGCACTCTGCTCATTCTGCCGCCATCCATGATCACACACTATTTTCATAAGTTGGACGTCGACAATTTCCTGTTGTCTTCATGTCTGATGTCCACACAAAAATAAACTGTTTTGTGTGAGACATGAAGCTGGAAGCAATATGACATTCTTAACCTTTATTTATATAAATAGGTCATAGTGACCCATGTCTTTGTAATGAAATGTTTTTAATATCATTTCATATTCCAGGTATTCCTCAGAAAAGATTTGTATATGAGACCATATACATTTTGAGTTGAGTTTATCTGTAATACTTTTTAGTGCATCATGAAAGAATGGGTAGTGTGTTGTTAGTGTTTCTTTCTCATTTCTAAAGAGGGTCTGTTGAAATATGTAAATGTGAGGAACTGTGGAAACTTTGTTGTATTTAAATAAAACGCACATAATCATCTGTACTTCTTGCAGCTTCTCCTTGAGGCAACAAACATAATACGGTTTCTATTCTCTTTGCTTGGCCACTTGTGATGAGCACAGAGCATTAACTAATTCATCTTCATTGGTACAGAGTAGACATGGTTCACTGGTGTAGAAATCCAACCCAGATGAGTTCCGGTGCCGATTAAAACAATGACTATAACATTCCAACGTCACAGGAATTATTCCTCTCATCAGTATATGAGGAGGGTCACACCACAATGTTAGAGTCTCAAGAGAGCACCACATCCAAAATACATTTTCATTTCATATTGGCGGCAACATAAAACCCAACGGACCGACGGGCGAACTTAATCCAGAACTTCCCGATGACCAGTCTGTGCTTGATTGAGTATGTGTGCATGCATGCATTTATTGTATATCTGTTTCCAACGTATTATATTATATATTATACATAATGTTTGTGGTTTCCAATAAATGAGAATACACAGGCAGTTGTGTGGAGTGTACATTCAATGTACGTATAGGCTGGTTCTCAGCTGATGTATGGGGTTCGTCCTGAGGCAGTCCCAGGGGTCTGAGTAATGAGTAATTTAGCTTTACAGTAATCCAAATGTTACTGACAGTAGTCAGATTACATTAAGTAATCTTCCCAACTCTATACATAGGGTTACAGAGGAATGAGAGGAAAGTATATGGATGCTTGTGTGTTCATGTCTGTGTACTGTGTGTGTGTGTGTGTGTGTGTGTGTGTGTGTGTGTGTGTGTGTGTGTGTGTGTGTGTGTGTGTGTGTGTGTGTGTGTGTGTGTGTGTGTGTGTGTGTGTGTGTGTGTGTGTGTTGTACAAAACAGAACTGGTTGCTGTTGACAGAAGGGGATCTGTCCCACAGGTTGTTTGTGCATCATTGATGGAGCTGGATTGTGCCCCAGGATAGTAACAATATAGGACCACCACTGGTCCATACTTCTAGGTGTGTGTGTGTGTGTGTGTGTGTGTGTGTGTGTGTGTGTGTGTGTGTGTGTGTGTGTGTGTGTGTGTGTGTGTGTGTGTGTGTGTGTGTGTGTGTGTGTGTGTGTGTGTGTGTGTGTGTGTGTGTGCGTGTGTGTGTAAACTGTACTTGTCAGTTGTCTCTGTGGGGGGTGGTGTTGGATTCAATGCTTCAGAGAGGCTGACACCATTCACCTTGGCAGGCAGCAGTGTCCGATGGGATTTGGATTGCTGTGGCTGGGGATCTTCTAAAGAGGCACAACGATATCATGTGAACATGTTCACTGTTCCTCTCAAAGCATTAAAGGACCATACAGGCATCGAGTCATTATCGTGTCATTATCTTTTCACAGCTTCAACCATATTGCACATAAACATAGTATAGAACCCAGCTGTGTAGATCGACCATTATACCATTAATGTCTTTATGGTTTGATATGGAATTAGTTTACATTTTCTCCAAAGTCATTAAAACGTTGCTGAATAATTGAATCAGTGATGAATAATTGAAACACTAATAGGTTAACAAGTAATGGATGTTTTAATTGGCAAATCAGTCTTTCCTTCAGTAACGATTTTTGGCTATACTTTTAGACAAATTAATCTGTACTTTAAATTGTATTAATTTAAAATACAACAATCATTAGTGTGTTGGATTACCTATATCAAGCCAGTTTCAAGCTAATATAAATTTATTTTTAAACTACGCTGAAATGAACTGACCCCAATGGATTCTTCCTTCCAAATCAAACAAACCATTGTCTTGGAAAACGGCAGTAATGTGACACATGAGACATGAGTCAACATAACGTGAGTCATAGTCAATGAGCTAACAATGACATGCCAGATCTGTAAATGGCAAATGCATTTTTGTCTGTATCAACTGCATCTCTTTATTCATCACATTGCATGTGGTAGGCTATCACTTGTACTATTGTGTTTGTTTGACTGATTGTTAGCTGACTGTTATTTCACCTCTTGTATCTTTCCCCGTTCTGTCTGATTCAGCAGGGGCAGGGGTGAGCCACACTCCAGGTTTGCCATCCATTTTCTTTCCTGGCTCAGGTGATCTGACACAAGGCAGTGTGACAGACGTCTGTGGCCTCTGGAGACTGGACGGTCTCCCTGTCATCAGAGAGACACTAGTACCAGGTCTCTGGAGGGGGAAAAGACAAATAGATGTAATATACGCACGCACACACGTACAATTACACATAAACAGATGTTGACACACAGACACACCAGTTTACACTCAGACTTTAGGGCTTTTCCACTTCTTAGAACAGTTCTTAGAACGGTTAATAAACGTTCCAATTCAATTCTCATTTGAGCATGGTTTAGCGCTGGTGTGGAAGGCTTTAAACCGTTCCCAGACAACGTGGTTGTATGAGCAGCCAAACCAATCTGCTGGGATAAATTAACAGGAAAATGCTCTATTCTATAGTGTATGCTTTACATACGTTGTATATATGTTGGCATTGTCCTTTAACATATAAAATATTTCATTTAAAACTTTATACACATGTATGTATGTGAGCACACGCATACAGTACACATGCACACATACATACATCTGCATTGTGCACACTCCTCATCTACTCACATGAGAAAAGGCTATGAGTAGTCTACCAGTTCCATCTATGGCATTAATAAAGTCCCTGTTGAACTTCATCCGCACCTTTGAACAAGATTAATTTATGTTAAATGCAATGGAGATTATATGCAACATGTCTATATTCTGTTCTCAAGCTTTTGAGCCTCTATTCTTAGATCTGACAAAATCTGAGATCCACTTCTGTTTTCACCACTTAAGCCCCATAAACTTCTTGTACAAATAGCCGATGTACAATCTCACAATGTCTCATATTGACGAGCTGTGCACTTGTAGATTGGCAATTTTTGCTATTATTGAAACGTCTTGAATATATGTTTTATGTATGTCAAGTTGTACTGATGTCCCATTAAGAACATACGATGGAATAAAGCATATTATAATTTAGTGTAATATGTTTAAAATATTGGACCCCCCAAAGCAGAAGACATCACCTTGTTGTTTTTAAAGTACAAAACTCCAATTCCCTGGAAGGCAAGGAATGTGTGATATTTGGAGGCCAGTGCTCTCTGCAGAAGGAGCAGGGTCTCTCTGACACAGCCCTCCACCACGTCACGATTAAATGGACTCTCTTGTGACACAGCTGTGTAGTTCAGCTGCACCACCGGGACATGCATTGCTGTCAGAATGGAGGGAACAAGCGCATGTGCACGCATGCACACACTAATATTGTTAGAGTTCAGGGACCACTTCACCCATTTTCCAGTCAGACCAGCCTTGGTCCTCAAATGTTCATTATGATATTGCAACATTATTGACAGCAATGATCTGTCACTTTTTTTTGGGGGGCCCCTAAGCTTGAGCAACGCGGCCACGCGAAGGCTGAAGCTCAGGGGGCCCCCTAGCTCAGAGGCCCCAGCTGAACCTGGGCCCAACAGGCCTGTTGGATAATCCTCCCCTGAGTAACTGCATCGAAAAATCAATTTTAATTTCAAGAATCTAAGTATATCGAAATGAAAACAGCAACATTGACTTTGTATCGTATCGTTTTGCAATGCAAATAATCGATTGTATCAATACTACATTTTTGTGCATGGTATTTAGCAATTTTTAGAAGAAAAAATAAAAAGGGGGTTTAATTACTTACAGTAGTTTAAAATAATGTCAATGTATTTTAAATAGTTACTGTATCGATTCCAAATCATTGAATCGTATCGGATCGCCATAATGAACCAATATCGTCGATGTATCATATCGTCAATCATGTATCGTGATACGTATCGTATCGCTGTTAAAATGTATCGTTACGGCCTGGGCCATGGCTCAGTGGTCCAGGCACCTTGCCTGTTAATCCAGTCTGGCAGTGTGCCGCGGGTTCGACTCCAGATCCCGACGGCCTTTACTGCATATCTTCCCCCCATTTCCTGTTAGCCTACTGTCTGTCCCTCCATAAAAAAATATAAAATTAAGGCGAAAGCCACAAAGTTTTTTTTAAATGTATCGTTACACCCCTAGTAGGCTACAACGGGTATTGCATAGCCGGGTGGGGAACGGAACTCCAACTTCCATCGTTACAATAACTCCATATATGGGCATAAAAGGGACACATACAATAACTGGGTGGGTCATGCATTTCCAACTTGCAATGTTCCAAGTAGGCCAGTTCCCAACGGATGATAATGAAAATGGGTGGAGTGGTTCTTTTTCCTGGTTTCAAAAAAGAAAAAGAAAAAAATAACCCAGAAATTTGAGCTCACCTGCAGCCTGCAGTGGCCAGACCTGCTTCAATCCCTGGGACTATTTGAGCTCACCTGCAGCCAGTGGCCAGACCTGCTTCAATCCCTGGGACTATTTGAGCTCACCTGCAGCCAGTGGCCAGACCTGCTTCAATCCCTGGGACTATTTGAGCTCACCTGCAGCCAGTGGCCAGACCTGCTTCAATCCCTGGGACTGGACAAGTTTCTCTGCCAGGAGGAAAATCGGCCGCTGGATCGTGATGAACTTGCTGCCCACATCCAACTTCTGCCGAGAGAAAGTGAATTTCCCCAGCCCTTCCATGTGGACTCCCTGTCACAATCAATCAATCAATCAATCAATCAATCAATCAATCAATCAATCAATCAATCAATCAATCAATCAATCAATCAATCAATCAATCAATCAATCAATCAATCAGTCAATCAGTCAGTCGTCCATCAGTCAGTCAGTCAACAGTCAGTCAGTCAGTCAGTCAGTCAGTCAATAATGCAAGCGTGAAGGAAGAAATCAGTCTAGGCCTATAATATAACTGTACATCATTCCACTGCGATCTGCCTATAAAGCTATATACTGTAGGCCTAGATATATTTAATACATCAAATCAGTAGGCTATACATTTCATTATAAGAGCCTGTGGAGTGGAAGAACTTTTAGAACGATCACCTTTTGTAAGGTCATCTGACATTCAATGTAGGCGGACACATTGGCCCAAATGCTGTTGATATCTGGGGGGAAAAAACAAAAACAAAAAACAGATATGCCAGCCCATTCATTGACTCATGACAACAACAGCGTATAGCGGATCTTTGCGCTAGAGAACGAAAAATCACACAATCACAGGCTAAATATTTGACTATTTTAGAATATAGCCTACACTATAAGCCAAGAATAATAGGCTATTCACTGAAGTGCTGACCTTTTTCCGAGAGCCCCGACAGAGTTGGGAAGAGGTTCCTTTCCTTACACAGTAGTATATCAATCATTTTTTTAAACGGACCCCCGACCCCGCATGGGCCCTGGAGATCTTCGCTCTGTTTGAGTTTATTTCGAAACCGATCCCTCTTTGATTCAGGCAGGTGTGTCGGAATGTATGTTCGCTCTCCCCTGAGCAGTGCTGACTGTCTTGCTTGGCTGAAACAGTGTGAAGTCCAGACTCCAGAGCCACCGTGTTGGTTGCCATTAGCGATGGCACAATAAAAAAAACACCCTCCGCAGTGCAAAAGCCATGCCGCTGGGCTTTATAAAGAAGAGGAAAGGATTCACACAAGCACATAGCCTATTTGCAATCTGTTAATAGTCCTATTCTAGCCATGGTTGGCGCTCGCTATATTTACAACTTTTACGTATATAAACACTCAGATTTCAAATATAAAGTACTCACAATATTTGTCCCACGGGTGTTAGTTAGTAGCAGCTCCAGCGATTAGAATTTCTGCATCCCGCGTTGTTTAATAAAAAGCATTTTTATCCGAGCTGTTATTTTGCCATTGGCTTTCAACTACGCGCCCCTATCGGTCGGGATGAGGGTGGCACCACTCAGTGTGTTCGATATATCTAAGCTGACCGCCCTGCCAATACAGACTAATAGGCGAGTGCGCTCCCGGTGTGCAACTGTGGATTTCCCAAACGAACCCCGTTTGAAAAAAGTAGCCGGAGCGCTCGGATAAAAATGCTTTTTATTAAACAACGCGGAACGCAGCAATTCTAATCGCTGGTGCTGCAACTAACTAACACCCGTGGGACAAATTGTGAGTACTTTATATTTGAAATCTGAATGTTTATATATACGTAAAAGTTTTAAATGTAGCGAGCGCCAAAAACAGAGTGCAGTTAAGTCATGACTGTCATCATAATCATCTTGGCAGTCATGTTTCAGGGCTAAATCCTATTCTAATCTTAGAATGTCCACCCAAATACATGTTGTAGGAGGAGGAGGACCTAATAGTGGCATGGTGCCACATTCCGTAGTTCGTTGTTGTGTTCTGTTCTACTGAACTGACCGGAAGTCAGACGAAACGAAACGAAAACTTCCCTTTTTATGTAATTTCCTCATGATATAACTGCATTTGGAAATTGCGAGAGGCAACAAACAGTTTGTTTGGCAAAGCGAGACAGTCATGAGGATCAAAGTCCTACTAGCTCTGCTCGTTTCATTTAAAGGTAAGAGTCTCAAGACGTCAAGAGAGTGCACTGGATTTGGGAATGGGATTGGGATATAAATTCAGCACGGCTACATGGCCTAGCTGGCTACTAGCCAGCAGGTCATTTGGCACAAGGACGCCAGGGCTCCACTGGGCGCGTCCGCGTCGCGTCTGCGTCACCGTCACAGAATGTTCCCTTTTTTATCAATGAAGGGGGGCTCCACTGCCCGCGTTGCGTCGCGTCTCCGTCACCATTAAAATTGAACCGGTTCGTTTTTTGACGCACGCGACGGAGACGCGGACGCGCCCAAACGCGCCCGGTGGAGCCCCGGTGGCCGGTGTTACTTTATTATGAAAGTGAAAGTAACAGAGTTGTTTGAGCAAATGTGTTTGATTGCTATATTATTCTCTGGACATTAATTATAATATTACATCAGATCAGATAATTGATATTTTAAAAAAAAGATTTATTTAATGATAATGCATCAGCATTCAAAACACAGAATTACAGAATCATGATTTTATTTATTTGTATTTATTTATTTATTTATTTATTTATTTATTTATTTATTTATTTATTTATTAACAAGACAAACTCGAAAAAGAAAACAAAAAATTAAGGCATTTAATTTTCTGTTGTGCAGGGTGTGGCATGTGTACTACTGTTTGTGCATGGAGAGATTTGTGCAAACAGAAAGGTTTGGTAGAAGAAGACAAACGGATAAACCCTTTTCCATTAGGGTACAAGGATGTGTTGTTTTGTGTGTTCCTGTTTGTATTGTTGTACCAAAAGTAACCTATTATTCTCGGCCACTTATACTAATGTCATAAGATTTGGGTGTGCATACATAGAAAAGATATACACTGTGACAGCAGGGTGGCCAACTGGCCACCAGCCCATTGATCTATTCTAACTTCTGATAGCATGGGCTATTCGCAATCGCATTCCACATTCTGAGGCCCCAGCTTATTACATGTCAATCATGTGGAGACGGCTGTATTTTGCGTGTCTTGCCAGGTATTATTGCTTAACTTAAGACCTGGAGGCGTGATCAATGCCATTTGGCTATTCTGAGTGGCCAAAGAGCATTGACCACGCCTCCAGGTCTTGAGTTAAGTAATAAGACCTGGTACTTAAGACACGCAAAATACATGTCTAGGTGGCTCTATACTAGGATGGCCACAGACTGAGCCCACTCCTCCACTATTCATTCATGTAACACCAGTAGCCTATATCAGTGGTTGCCAAACCTTTTCATGTCAAGGACCCCCAAATTGACACTAATTAGCCAGCGGACCTCCATTTGAAAAGATATGCCAGGGACCCCCATAAGAGAAGATTATTTCGGCTCTAGCAGTGATTCTCAACCAGTTTAATTTCAAGGACCCCCAGTTTGACATGCGACGGACCCCCATTTAATGGCATTTCTACCTAGTCAAATTCCTGTGCAAAATGTGTATTTATAAAGGGCTTCTAATGCTGAATCAAATTAATTTGTCTGAAATCAGTTGCAGATGCGAGGACAAGGAAAAGCATACGGTGGAATGTGGCCGAGGGTAACATTGCAGTGCTTGAGTGCCCTTTCCAAGCACGCCCTGATACTGAACTGATCTGGACTTATCCCACTGTCCAGGATGGGATGGATCAGCCCAATAACCAGCTGTTGACCCACGGGCGGTACCTGCTAGTTCTGAATGCTTCACCTTCTCAACAAGGGAACTACTCATGTTCTCTGGGGTAATGCTGCCATATACTTCTGTGTCTGTACATTTAATTGATATATGCAATCTCAACGTCATATAAGTAAGGGCTATAACATATTTGTATTAAAGTTATGGCAGATTTAGAGTGTTGATTTAACACTAAAATGTTTTAAAAGAGCAGTGGGATCTTCATTAAGGCCTTGTCTTTCTTTATAACAGGAATGACACGATCCATACCTGGCGTTTGAAGGTGTGCTCAGATCCGTTACAGACTCGTCATTGTCTTGAGGAAACCCATTACCTTCAAACATGTAATCCGCCATCCTGCAAATTGCAATGCCCAGATGATTTAAATATCCCTGGACTAAGCAAAAACATTAACATTACTTGGCACAAGGTATTGCGTATAAGAAGTTACAGTGAAAGAAATAACAGCATGCAATACACAAATCAATGCATTTTATTTTATTTCATTAATACCGTACTTTGTTTTATTTTGTTTTTGTAGGACAATAAGTTGCTGCCAGATTCATTACAGTTTTACAGCTTCAGTGAAATGGAAGAGAAGGACCGTGTTTTGTTCACTTGCACCACCTCTTACCTGTATGATGGTCAGCTGTACAAGAGGAGACATATATTTAATGTCACTGTCGACAATAGCAGTGAGATTTACATTTATTTTCTTTCTTTTTTTAATTATGAAATTGTACGTACTGTTTATTTATGTGTTGTGTTATATGTTATGTTATGTTATGTTACATTTACATTACATTACATTATATTATATTATATTATATTATATTATATTATATTATATTATATTATATTATATTATATTATATTATATTATATATTTTCTAGCCAGTTAAAAAATAAACATTTAGATGGTCTAAAAATTTTGTTCTCTCTTTATGTTGCACAGAAAAGCCAGATCAACCTCCAACTATTACCTCACCTAAAGCAGGACAGGTATTTGAGGTAGATGTTGGTAAGCCTCAGCATGTCCATTTAAAGGTTTTTGGTTGCATGTTGCAAGATTACTGCTTGTGCTTAAATACCGTAGTATGACATGTGGAAACTGCTTTCTCTTCTAGACTCAAGGCTGGTGATTGATTGCAAAGCTGACCTGTATAGTGAGTATGATGAGGTAGACTGGATAAAGGGAGACTCATATGTGGATGATGACACCACGCTAACAGTGTACTCCAACTCTACAAGGTAAGCTCCTCACACGCACGCACACATGCACGCACGCACGCACGCACGCACGCACGCACGCACGCACGCACGCACGCACACACACACACACACACACACACACACACACACACACACACACACACACACACACAGTTACACACACACAATTCACAAATCACAAATGAAATCACAGATGAAAATTCTCTTCTCTCTCCTCCAGAGAGACTGCAGGTGATGTACTAAAAATGACAGCATCTCTAACCTTCATGAAAGTGTCAGAGGAGCACCTGTCAAACCCTTACTACAGCTGTATATTGACATCAACCGCTGACATGACCAATGTCACCATGTACAATGTCACCATCAGACTGACCAGAAGGGGTATGTCAACCTTGAGAGTTGGCCTGTACGGCTACAGACAATTATTAATGCAAAACGAAATCATTGCTTTTCATGGTGTGGCTCTGTAGGAAGCGAGCCATCTACAAATGGGTCTGTCTGTGTGTCTGTCGGGGGTTAATCTCACAAACTGCTTTCACATTTGTCCATGATGGACGTGACAGACTAGCCACATGAAGTCTGAGCTCCACATCAGACCCTAGTTTTCATGCACCAATTCCATAAATGTTTACTTTACATTAAGATATCGTTGCTGTCAGGCAGAAACCTTGTATTCTTTGTAAATTAATGCCATACTGGATCATGCACAGCGTCACACAAACTCGTCAAAAGTTGCAGATCCACAAGCTTGAAATGTGGTGCGAAGCGACATATTTTGAGCTTGTAGATCTACTACTTTTTGAAAACTTTACTATTTTTGAATTTGAATCCTGAAAATTAACAGTTTTGGACATATGAGGTTTCCACCCGATAGAGATGATATATTTGTCGTACCTAATTTTTTCACAACATTCACAGATACAACTAACATGAATGGTGAGAGGACACGCTTGGTACTGATCCAGACAAAGGCCACAGCGGCTCTGGGGTTGAGCGACCCTCACCCCCAGAGCTCTCTTCCAGAAGGCTTACGACTACTTGCCAACGTTAGGCCCGCTGTCATCTGGAGAGGCACCGGCTCTCAAACCCTCTCCTCTTCTTTCTGGAAACATCTACGCTATCATCTACCTGCTCCACTGCAACTAAGATATATGGTTGGCCACACACACGCTACTAATGTAGTTGAAATGCAATCTGACCAATATAAGTCATAAGGCCTCACCAAAAAGAAAAGGAGCTAGGATGCAGTCAATCAATGGCCAAATTTCTGGCCAAACAAAAAGGTGCAGAGAAAAACATCCTTTTGCAGACACATACAGTATTCTTTTTCTAGAAACAGCCTATATCCGAATCCTCTGTGCATGCGGCCGTGGTTATTAGTGTTTTTGCTGCTCAAAATAGTACCACGTTTGTGAACTTATAAAACATTAATCCAACCTCACGAGTACAAACACATTGTTTACACCGAGAGAACACGGCACAGACTGTAGCGATGACTCATCACACAAATACTTCTGGCTCAACGAAAGAGTTGCAGTCTTGCAGTTTTCCTCAGAAAATTGCCAACAGTACCACGTTTTGCCACAAAGAGAGTGGCATTGTAATCGGTTAAAGTATTAACTTTTTCATGGCGTAGTTTTATTTGTATTTTATTTGTATTTATTTTTTTGTTTGTTCGGGTAGCTCAGTCGGTAGCGCTCTCGCCTTTGGACCACAAGTTCTTGGGTTCGAACCCGGGCACCGCCAACTCAGCGTATGAGGAGCACGGCTTGGGTGTGGCAAGTCATGCAGGAAGTAATGGGAGCTGATGGTAGGTGTGGTGCTAACGGGGACAGACTCCCACGTGTTACCGGCTGATACCGACAATAAGCCACTCCCGACCTACTTCTTCTTAGCTTTTTTACTTGTATTATACAGTCATTGCATATTATATTTAAAACAGTCTGTAGAATAGATTACTAACATTTCACTGCACATGTATACTTGTATGAGTGGGTGAACAAGTAAAACCTTTGAATCACTTGGAGTAATCAAGTCAATGTTTGATTTACTTTTCTGTAATCACTCATTCTGTAATCACTTGCATTTGATCTGGCAAAAGATCTTGAGAGATTCGTTTTAAGGTAAAAGGAGGAATAGGTAACTGTCACTGGCTAAATGAAAATGTTTCTGTGCATTGCAATAACCGACGTGACCATTTGCTTCAGTTCATAATCATATTGCGTATACCGTCGCTATCAGGCAGAAACCACATATCCTCCATATGTCCACTTTGTATGTGTTTTCATAAATGTAGGCCTATTTGCTATTTTATTGTATGTGTTGTGCAGAAGCAGCAAAAATTACCATACAAGCTCACTAGAACTGCACATTTTGCTAATCTTGACATTTTTCATGACATGCCCAGAAACTAGCTTGTGGCTAATTAATAATTACATTTGAGTCATTGGAACACATGTTCATTTTCCATGTCCTGAAGGTTTCCATACGGTAACGTACGTTTTCCACCTGACAGCAACAATAGTTATTTTAGTTAAGTTTAGTTTAAAGTACATAAGAAATACCATACAATGTATGGCATACATGATAGGAAGAAAAGTACATTGTGATTTGGAAGGGGAAAAAAGTAACGAGAAGGAGTTGACCCCCCAAAAAAACAAAATACAAACAAATAAAACATGATTTGATGCTGATTATGTCACAAGGTGATTTTGAATACAGGAAACAAAATCTTCATGACCCCAGGGGGAGTGGTTTTTGATGTCAGACAACAAAATATATACTTTTTAAATCAAGGGAATTGTTTTCTATGCAGAGCTGTCCATGGTGCTGAAGGTGCACTCTCTCACATAATGCAAGTCAGAAGATATGTACAATTACGGACTCAAATTAACTTATGGGCCCTGGGCACAGCCATGTACCATCACCTCTCTGATCAGAACATCCCTCTCTCCACCTTACAACTTATAAAGGTTGACTCTCATCTACCCTTCGAGAACAACATGAAAAACCTCTATAAATCCTCCTTGACCACAAGAACATCTCTGGCCTCTGTCGGACTACTGACCCACTCAGATGCATGACTTTGAATGATTTATTCATTGAATTGATTGAGACATAGCATGTTAATAAACATTAGTATAAACAATATAAGACGTACAGATGCCAGAGTGGTGCAAGAATGCTAAACTCACATTGTTAGGCAGTAGGAGTAGGTATACAGGTAACAAAAACATTACATTACAAATAATGCGTCGTGCCTGTCAGAGACATGCGCAAAGTGAGTTCAGTCAGGAACGCAATTGCTGCCTGCTGTCCATTGGGTCGCCTCAACTCCACGTCCACATCCACTCATCCAATCACACACTCATTCCATTCTCAGACCGTTCTATGATCTAATCTGGAATTTTGCACTGCTCATTCCTGCTTGCTTTGCTATACTATCATGCTGCTGCTGCTCTCACCACTGCCTTGCTCGGACACTGCTGCTCACCCTCCACCATCCCAGCTACCACCTGTTGTTCTGGATCTGCTGTTTATGTATGGAGTACGTAAATACCAGATCCAATTCATTGTCAAACCATATAATATATTGCTCATTTTGTATTCAATAAAACTATATTATATCCATTCATGAGTTGAGAGTTGAGTCCTGACTGAAGTGACAATATATGAATACAAATATACTAGAACAAAAAAAACAAATACATGTCAAGTTAGAAATGACCACAGTTTTGTTTTGCCTTGAGCTATTAGTTTTACTTTGAGATGGCGCTTATAGATATGGCCTGTGTCGCAAGTGCTATAGCCATTCAACATTCACTTCCCTTTAAAGCACATATTGTGCAAATGTGGCTACAGTATATAGGGTTGCTATATGGGTGTATGGTGTGATCACTGTGATGTGACAGTGAAAATGTCATTAGAGAACACTGAGAGAAAGACAAGAAGAGGGAAGACAAAAACAAACACATGCATGTATTGACATGGCATATAACACCACTTCCCAGAGTCAGAGACAATTCCTAACATAACTTTTGATAAATAAACAAACAAACAAATAAATAAAAATTCAATGAAGAAATGTGAACATTTGTTTCTGGGTGACAATTTCCACTACACATAGGACCTCAACCACTTCCTGTTGCACATGCAGGATGTGGGTTATACACCGTTTCTAACAGGAAAAGCAAGATATCACATGTTGTAGGAGGAGGAGGACCTAATAGTAGCATGTGGTTCCACATCCACCATATAGGAAGAGGGTGTTGTTGAGCAGTCAGTCACCATGAGGATCAAAGTCCTAATCGCTCTGCTCCTTTCATTTCAAGGTAAGAGTCTCAAGAGTGTTTTGGGTATGGGATTGGGATATAAATTCAGCACAAAGCCTAGATATGGTTGTAAACAAACAGTGTTGGGGAAGTTACTTTGAAAGCGTAGCTTGTAAAGCTACAAGTAGCTCACCATGGCAGTAGCTTGATCAAGCTACATAGCTACCCCTGGAGAAATGTAGCTTGTAAAGCTACAGCTACATAGGAAAAAGTAGCTCAGCTACTTTTTATTTTTCAGCGTTAAATTGAGAATGTACATGCGGGAGACCCCTCCTCCCCTCTGGGAGACCCCTGCTCCCCTCTGGGAGACCCCTCCCACCCTGCTCCCCTCTGGGAGACCCCTCCTCCCCCTGGTCCCCTCTGGGAGACCCCTCCCACCCTGCTCCCCTCTGGGAGACCCCTCCCACCCTGCTCCCCTCTGGGAGACCCCTCCTCCCCCTGCTCCCCTCTGGGAGACCCCTCCTCACCCTGCTCCCCTCTGGGAGACCCCTCCTCCCACCCTGCTCCCCTCTGGGAGACCCCTCCTACCACCCTGCTCCCCTCTGGGAGACCCCTCCCCACCCTGCTCCCCTCTGGGAGACCCCTCCTACCACCCTGCTCCCCTCTGGGAGACCCCTCCCACCCTGCTCCCCTCTGGGAGACCCCTTCTCCCACCCTGCTCCCCTCTGGGAGACCCCTCCTCACCTTGCTCCCCTCTGGGAGACCCCTCCCCACCCTGCTCCCCTCTGGGAGACCCCTCCCACCCTGCTCCCCTCTGGGAGACCCCTCCTCACCCTGCTCTCCTCTGGGAGACCCCTCCTCACCCTGCTCCCCTCTGGGAGACCCCTCCTCACCCTGCTCTCCTCTGGGAGACCCCTCCTCCCCTCTGGGAGACCCCTGCTCCCCTCTGGGAGACCCGTCCTCCCCTCTGGGAGACCCCTGCTCCCCTCTGGGAGACCCCTGCTCCCCTCTGGGAGACCCCTGCTCCCCTCTGGGAGACCCCCCCACCCTGCTCCCCTCTGGGAGACCCCTCCCCCCTCTGGGAGACCCCTGCTCCCCTCTGGGAGACCCCTCCCACCCTGCTCCCCTCTGGGAGACCCCTCCTCACCCTGATCCCCTCTGGGAGACCCCCCCCTCCCTCCTGCTCCCATCTGGGAGACCCCTCCTCCCTCCTGCTCCCCTCTGGGAGACCCCTCCTCCCCTCTGGGAGACCCCTCCTCCCCTCTGGGAGACCCCTGCTCCCCAAAATTGTAACTTGAGTAGCTAAGATACAAAAAATGACCCAAAAAGTAGCTGAGCTACTTGACGAGGTACACAAATATGAATGTAGTTAAAATACCACAAGCTACAGCAAAATGTAACTAAGCTACGTAGCTCAGCTACATGCAGCTTAATACTCCCCAACACTGTAAACAAATATTGTTGTCATTCATGGTAGCACAAGGCCTACTTCATGAAAGCGACAGCTAGCTGTTTGAGCAACCGTGTTGATTGCTATGCTTATTTATTCTCTGGAAATAATTATAATATCACATCAGATCACATTAAATGTATTTTTGTTGTGTGTATTTTGCTTAGGCATTATGATTTTCTGTTATTGTTCAGGGTGTGGAGGGAGAGGTAAGCCTATAGATATACATCAAATATATATAGGGAGAGTAACATACAGTATATAAATATATATATTTAAGAAAAGAGCATATTAAGAGAAAATACAGTTGTTATAGAAATACATGATGTTTGTAAGAGAAGTGTGTGTGTGTGTGTGTGTGTGTGTGTGTGTGTGTGTGTGTGTGTGTGTGTGTGTGTGTGTGTGTGTGTGTGTGTGTGTGTGTGTGTGTGTGTGTGTGTGTGTGTGTGTGTGTGTGTGTGTGTGTTGACCCTTAAGGCTCTGTTGCCTCCGTAAACAGGTTACCACAGGTGGTCTTATTTTCAAAGCATTCTTCAGTGTGGTAAAACCTCACAATGTCCACTATATAGCAGGATCTCACAGCTGTTGCGAACTGACTATCTTAAAGGACCTATAACATAAAATTCAACTTTTTCAATTTCTTTTGTGTTTTTGGGGCTCCAATGTGTGTTTTCTATCCCCACAAATAACCAATTTTGAACAATCAGGCTTTCATATCATATGGGTGTTTTAATGGAAATTGCTCTCAGAAACAGCTCGACTGATTTTGGTCTCATCGTGATGTCATCAATGTCACCCTACGTATAATTCCTCCTTTTCTTCAGTCTTCAGTTGCAAATTTGCATTTCCACTTTGTTTACAATGTCCACCATTGTTGATTTTCCAAGCTGGAATGGAATGGAAACAAGCCTGGTTTTATCTAGCATGAGTATTATAATGACTCAAATATTAAATAATCTTCATATCAGCACCCTCTCCACCTCAGGACAGTGTGGTACTGCAGCTAAAATTGCTTTCAAAGTCCAGAAAGAATTGACAAGGCCTGGTTATATCAGAGTGGTGATTGAGGCTCAAACCATTAGAAATAACTTTGAGGGACATAGACAATATGATTATTAAATATTAAAAGCAGTTTTAAAATGCATGTTATTTGCGCTTTGAAGTGTCCCTAGGCTATAGTGACTTGCTATTCTAAATGACCTCTTCACTCAAGCTTCTCTGCATGTGAACTCCTATAGGCCGAAGTGTTATGTGTACAATTATGACATATGTTGAGAGGCATAAGCTATCAAAATATACATCACGATGTTAAAACATTAAGAAATATTATTTTGAGTGCACTGTGCCTTTGAGAGAATTACCTGCTTGTAATCATGCAGCTTATAATTAAATAAATAAAACATATTAGGTCACCCTAGCCCTGGAACATGACTCTCGTATTCATACGAGAGTCATGACGTAACTTCACCCTGGTTTTTGCGAACGCTACATTTACAAATAATTAAAATATATAAACATTCACATTTCAAATATAAAGTACTCACAAAGTGTCCCACGGGTGTTAGTTAGTAGCAGCGCCAGCGATTAGAATTTCTGCATCCCGCGTTGTTTAATAAAAAGCATTTTTATCCGAGGTGTTATTTTGCCATTGGCTTTCAACTACGCGCCCCTATCGGTCGGGAGGAGGGTGGCACTCGGTGTGTTCGATATAGGTAGGCTGACCGCCCTGCCAATACAGACTAATAGGCGAGTGCGCTCCCGGTGTGCAACTGTGGATTTCCCAAACGAACCCCGTTTGAAAAAAGTAGCCGGGGAGCTCGGACAAAAATGCTTTTTATTAAACAACGCGGGACGCAGCAATTCTAATCGCTGGCGCTGCTACTAACTAACACCCGTGGGACACTTTGTGAGTACTTTATATTTGAAATCTGAATGTTTATATATACGGAAATCTTGTAAATGCAGCGAGCGCAAAAAACAGGGCAAAGTTACTGCATGACTGTCATGATAATCATCATGGCAGTCATGTTCCAGGGCTAAGGTCACCCCTATCATGAACATAACATCCAGTCATACCTCCCACAGTTTCCTCAAGCCCTGCACAATCTGAGCACACCTTGTTATTTGTATACCTGCACCAATGTCACCTACAGTAGTCAAATTCCTGTACAAAATGTGTACTTATAAAGGGCTTCTAATGCTGAATCAAATGAATTTGTCTGAAATCAGTTGCAGATGCGAGGACAAGGAAAAGCATACGGAGGAATGTGGCCGAGGGTAACATTGCAGTGCTTGAGTGCCCTTTCCAAGCACACCCTGATACTGAACTGATCTGGACTTATCCCACTGTCCAGGATGGGATGGATCAGCCGTTGACCTACGGGCGGTACCTGATAGTTCTGAATGCTTCACCTTCTCAACAAGGGAACTACTCATGTTCTCTGGGGTAATGCTGCCATATACTTCTGTGTCTGACTGTACATTTAATTAATATATGCAATCTCAACGTTATATTATGTAAGGGCTATAACATATTTGTGTCACGGTGTTGGACCGAAATGCAGAACCACACAGGAAGGCAGGCAGATGAAGTTTAAATGACGATTTATTTACCAATATACCAACACAGGACATACATGGGCTGGACACACCATAACATAAACTATATATTCAAGCAGGGAACACAAGGAACTGAGGGTATAAGTAGATACAGGGAAAACAATACACAGGTGAACAGAACTAACAATCAACACTGGGATAGGCTGGGAGACTAACAGGACACAGGTGGAGAAAACTAGATAACACAGGGAGGTGAGACAACACAGGAAACAGTAACTAGGGAAAACAGGAAACACTAAGACATCACTACAAAATACAAGTATACAACAGACATATCATGACAATTTGTATATTAAAGTTATGGCAGATTTAGATTAGTCTGAGTTTACATTCTCACACGGTGCATATTGCATAGCAGCACCACAGCAGCCTTAGCCAAGTAAAATCCTCAGTGTTGATTTAACACTAAAATGTTTTAAAAGAGCAGTGGGATCTTCATTAAGGCCTTGTCTTTCTTTATCACAGGAATGACACGATCCATACCTGGCGTTTGAAGGTGTGCTCAGATCCGTTACAGACTCGTCATTGTCTTGAGGAAACCCATTACCTTCAAACATGTAATCCGCCATCCTGCAAATTGCAATGCCCAGATGATTTAAATATCCCTGGACTAAGCAAAAACATTAACATTACTTGGCACAAGGTATTGCGTATGTATGAAGCTTCAGTGAAAGAAATATTACATCATGCCATACACAAATCACTGCATTTTATTTTATTTCATTAATATTTGTTTTATTTTGTTTTTGTAGGACAATAAGTTGCTGCCAGATTCATTACAGTTTTACAGCTTCAGTGAAATGGAAGAGAAGGACCGTGTTTTTTTCACTTGCACCACCTCTTACCTGTATGATGGTCAGCTGTACAAGAGGAGACATATATTTAATGTCACTGTCGACAATTGCAGTGAGATTTACATTTATTTAGATTTATTTTCTTTCTTTCTTTTTATTATGAAATTGTACATACTGTATATTATATTTATATTATACATGTTCTAGCCAGTAAAAAAAAGAAACATTGTTCCCTCTTTATGTTGCACAGAAAAGCCAGATCAACTTCCAACTATTACCTCACCTACAGCAGGACAGGTATTTGAGGTAGATGTTGGTAAGCCTCAGCATGTCCATTTAAAGGTTTTTGGTTGCATGTTGCAAGATTACTGCTTGTGCTTAAATACCGTAGTATGACATGTGGAAACTGCTTTCTCTTCTAGACTCAAGGCTGGTGATTGATTGCAAAGCTGACCTGTATAGTGAGTATGATGAGGTAGACTGGATAAAGGGAGACTCATATGTGGATGAATCTGATGACACCACGCTAACGGTGTCCTCCAACTCTACAAGGTAAGCTCCTCACACGCACGCACGCATGCATGCACACACGCACGCACACGCACACGCACGCACGCACACGCACACACAGTGTGTGTGCGTGCGTGCGTGTGTGCGTGTGTGTGTGTCACACTCACACACACACACGCACACACACAGACACACACTCACACACACACACACACACACACACACACACTAACCAATGGCAAATTAAAATTCTCCTCTCCTCTCTTCTCCAGAGAGACAGATTGTGGAACGCTAAAAATAAAATCGACAAAATCTCTAACCTTCGTGAAAGTGTCAGAGGAGCACCTGTCAAACCCTTACTACAGCTGTATATTGACATCAACCGCTGACATGACCGCTGATAAGACCGCTGACAGGTACAATGTCACCATCAGACTGACCAGAAGGGGTATGTCAACCTTGAGAGTTTCTACAGTACCTGTACTTATACAGACAATTATTAACGCAAAACTAAATAATTGCTTTTCATGGTGTGGCTCTATAGGAAGTGAGCCGTCTACAAATGGGTCTGTCTGTGTGTCTGTGCTGGGTTAATCTCACAAACTGCTTTCACATTTGTCCATGATGGACGTGACAGACTAGCCACATGAAGTCTGAGCTCCACATCAGACCCTGTATTGTTTTCATGCACCCAGTCCATGAATGTTTACGCCTACTTTACAAAGATATCTACAAAAGTAGAAGATCCACAAGCTTGAAACGCGACATACGAGGTTTCCACCCGACAGAGATGAAATATTTGCTGTGTCCTCTTCTTTCACAACATCCACACTCCACAGATACAACTAACATGAATGGTGAGAGGACTGTGTTGTTTTGAATTCTAATTTATGAAATACGTATCCATTATCTCCCACAGCTCGGTCTCGCATCTTGTTTGTGGTCCAAGTCGTCGTACCAATCATCGTAGTAATTGGTGTGGCGTCAACAGTCCTTTACGTGAAGCTGAGAGTTGACATCACTCTGTTTCTGCGGGACACAGTCGTCGGTTGCCATAGAAACGCCTCAGGTGGGAATTCTGTCTTTGTGTGATTATTTGCTCACTTTACTTATATGTAGATCAACGTCTGGTCACACCTAGAGTGGGTCTCTAAATGGACGCTTATGGGTCTGTAACTCTGACAGTGTGCAAATGGGGGAAAAAATAAAATATTGACTGAGTGTATAGGGTGTATTAGGGGGTGAACACCTGTACTCAGACAGCCTACATTTTTAAATGGAACCTTTGGTTCCGTTCATTTGGACCCCTTGGTGGTCGCTGGACCATGAGAATCCGTGTGCTAAGTCACTGGTTCTCAACCTGTGGGTGGGTCCCACATGAGTTTTGATTTGTTTTTTACTGCATCAAAAATAATCAACATACTATACTATAAAAAAACATTGGCCAACATTGGTCAAATAATATAAGAAAGAGGCTAAATTTTGAATGACCTTTTTATTTTTATGGTATTCAGCAATGGGTAGAACGCTCCCAAAAAAACTAGTCTCTGTGACACATCTAGGGGCCGCAATCTGCATTCAAAGATTTGCCTGTCTGCTTCCTGATTGGTTAGTCATTGCGACAGGAGTTTTTTCCCCCTAGATGTGTCACAGAGACTATACATTTTATTTGGGAGTGTTCTACCCATTGCTGGCTGACTGAATACCAAAGAAAATAAAAATAAAAAGGTCATAAAACTTTTGACATATTATTGCTTATATTATTAATTATTATATTGCTTTAATGTTTGTTTTTAGTTCAATGTTTGTTTTAAAAACGCCAAATTAATGTTTGTTTAACACAAACATTAAATGCCATTAACAATAAAGAGAATTTAATGTTTGTTTTGACACCCTTTGTTTTACATCATCATTACATCACCTAATCATAGCAACATGAGTTAGACTTTCATATATTAGCGCCCCTCACTTCACACAGGTGTGATTTTTGGATTTTCAGATGGAAAGATATACGATGCATATATGATATGTTACAAGAACGACACAGACATTGGATTCAGTGAGGAGGACAAGAGATGGCTAGAGAAGGTTTTGGAAGAAGAGTTTGGCTACAACCTCTGTCTCTACGACCGTGATGTCCTACCAGGGGAAGGTATGTAGGCTATCCTGCTGCTCATAAAATTGAAGAAGTTAACCACATGAACCCTAGCTCAGATCTAAAACCTCAGAACATGCTTTTTTGTGAGCTTGTAGATTTTTGCAGACAAGATCTGGTGTAGAGGGTTAAAAAAAAAGGTATAGAGCCCCGGGGGACCAACTAAGTTTATAGGGTTTAAGTGAACATCACTCTTTGAGGATTTAAAAAGGTAACATAACAAAGTCACCCCTTCAAACTGTTTCTTGCAGCTGTGGCAGAGTCTGTGTTGAACTGCATAGAACAGAGCCGCAGGGTGGTTCTGATTCCCACATATCCAGATCCAGGTTCAGATTCTGGCTTACTGAGTGCTATCCATGCAGCCCTAGTGGAGCGGCAGACACGCTTGGTACTGATCCAGACAAAGGCCACAGCGGCTCTGGGGTTGAGCGACCCTCACCCCCAGAGCTCTCTTCCAGAAGGCTTACGACTACTTGCCAACGTTAGGCCCGCTGTCATCTGGAGAGGCACCGGCTCTCAAAGCCTCTCCTCTTCTTTCTGGAAACATCTACGCTATCATCTACCTGCTCCACTGCAACTAAGATATATGGTTGGCCAGCCGCACTGTCAGGGGGGGTCAGAGGGTACCCATGCATATGACAACACCATGTGTATGTATTTGCCTGTACATAATAAATAAATGTATTGTTATCATTTATATGGTTGAAACACTTAGTCAGTCTGTTGTGCAGAACACACATACACTGCTAATGTAGTTGAAATGCAATCTGACCAATAGCAGTCATAATGCCTCACCAAAAAGAAAAGGAGCAAGCATGCAGTCAATGGCCAAATGTCTGGCCAAACAAAAAGGTGCGAGAAAAACATTGTTTTGCAGGACAGATACAGTTTTTATTCTTTTTTGAGGGTGTCAAATCTCTTGTACTTTGCGTGTACTGTATATAGTACTGTATATGTATACCACAGTTGCTCATGTTCTGTACCCTTTCTCTTATTGTTTTTTATGGCGTATTTTTATTTGATTTGTATTTATTTATTTTGTGTCTGGGTTTATTTTGTGTCTTCAGTCGTGCTCTTGCACCACAAATGCAAGCCTGGGCAATCCTGGGCACCGCCAACTCAGCGTATGAGTACCACGGCTTGGGTGCGGCAAGTCGTGCGGGAAGTATTGGGAGCTGATGGTAGGTGTGGCGCTCCAACTCAGCATCAATACCCCAGGGGTCTAGCGCATTGTAACGGGGACAGACGTTGCATTCCAATGCCAATAGCACAAACTTTGGCATGCTATAGTCCTACATACTTACACCTAGAAACCCCATTCAAACCTATTTAGGTTCATCTTACGGTGGACATGTTTGCCTGAAAAGGAATCTTTGAAATGTTTCATAGTTTTAGAAATATAGTGCTTTTAAATTTGAGAAATTCAGACTGGGGGTCAATGGCAGATTTTGGCAAGTAAAGATTTGAGTGGGGTTTGAACCCACAACCTCCAGATCATGCAGCCAGTGTGCCAAGTCACTGATCTACTTGCTACCTGCCACAATGCAGTCTGCTGTTCCCTTTGAGTAACAACATTGATACAAAAATAAAATACAAAAAATAAAATAACACGAGATTTGTCTATTGTTTCTTTTGCTGTTGTTTATCTCTAGAGGTTTGAATGTTTATGAACCACAATGTAAACAAGTCTCTGGCTCTTCTGTCATTATCTATTCGGCATTTTGAGAACAGCATGCACTGTGGCTCACTGGGTACAGCCTGCCTGGGAATCAGGAGGCTGCAGGTTCAAGTCCTGGCTCTGTCCCAAAATCATGAAAATATGACATATACTATAGTGTCCCAAAATCATGAAAATATCACATACTAAAGTATGCCGTCCGAAACCATGGAATATAGTATGTAGTTTTTCATAATTCAATAATCTTTTTTTCAAATCCTCCAAAATCACGAAAAACGACATGCTATAGTATGCCGTCCGAAACCATGAACTATAGTATGTCGTATGCCACCCGAAACCAAATATGAGAAATGTATAACTTTGGCATGCTACTAGTCCTACGTACTTACACCTATTTAGGTTCATCTTACGGTGGAGATAAACTGTGCCCAAGATAAACTTGGTTTAGGACACGCACACGCTTGGTTATCTTGTACACTGTGCCCAAGATAAACTTGGGCACAGTGTACAAGATAACCAAGCGTCTCTGCGGCAAATGTACAAACCAATCTGCCCATGTTATGGACAAGAATGGCAACATCTGTACAACAGAGTGTGAGCAAGCAGCCCGATGGGTTCAACACTTCCAGGAAGTACTCAACCTCCCTGAGCCAGAACAACCAGCCAACATCACAACAACATACAATATCCTGGACATCGACATCAATCCCCCTGACTCTGCTGAGATTCAAACCGCCATACAGACCCTGAAGAGTGGCAAAGCATGTGGCATTGATACCATCCATGCCGAGATGCTGAAGGCCGACATTGTTACATCAACACGAGTGCTGACGGAACTCTTCCAAAACATTTGGAATAGTGACACCATCCCTGAAGACTGGTCCAAAGGTCTTATTGTCAAAATCCCAAAGAAAGGCAATCTCAAGAACTGCGACAACTGGCGTGGAATCACACTTCTATCCATTCCAAGCAAAGTGTTCTGCAGAGTCCTTCTCAACAGGATGGAGACAGCCAGCCATTGACACCAGGCTTAGACAGGAGCAAGCAGTCTTCAGGAAGGGAAGAGGATGTACAGACCAGATCTTTGCACTGCGAAACATAATAGAGCAGTGCCTAGAATGGAACACACCCCTCTATATCAATTTCGTGGACTTCAGGAAGGCTTTCGATAGTGTCCACTGAAACACCCTCTGGAAGATACTGCACTCCTATGGGATACCACCAAAGATCATATCCATCATCAAAACATTCTATGAACATTTTGAGTGTAGTATCATCATGGGAAATAACCTCTCTGAGACGTTTCCCGTGCAGTCCGGAGTGAGACAGGGGTGCATCATCTCTCCTATCCTCTTCTTTGTCGCCATTGACTGGATCACCACCAACACCACAGCTGACAGACCGAGAGGCATCCAGTGGACCCTATTCTCCCAGTTGGAAGACCTTGACTTCGCTGATGATCTTGCTCTCCTATCCACAAACCACAACAACATGCAGACTAAAACTGACAGGCTTAACACCTTCGCCAGACAGGTCGGACTCGGTATTAACACCTCAAAAACACAAGTGCTGTGTGTGAACTCCACCCCCACACAATCCATCCTTGTCGATGAAAATGTACTGAGAATGCATGTACTGAGAATGGAGCAGGACTGCATCACAAAGGTGGCTTTGAGATGGACACCACCAGGAAAGAGAAAACCTGGGAGGCCCAAGACCACCTGGCGCAGAACTGTGACGCAGGAGCTGGAACAGATGAACCTGTCCTGGGGAGAGGCGCACCATGCTGCCAGGGATGGGATGCAATGGAGAGTGCTTATGTCCCATTGGGGATGAAGAGGAGTAAGTAAGTACGGTGGAGACGTTTGCCTGAAAAGGAATCTTTGAAATGTTTCATAGTTTTAGAAATATAGTGCTTTCAAATTTGAGAAATTTATAATGGCATGCAGATAGTGGCACATAAAAAAATCACTTTCACCTAGAAACTCCATTCACACTTTGTAAAATTCAGCTTACTGTGGAGACACATGCTGGAACTTTTTACTTTGAAATGTTTTGTAGTTTCTGAGTTATTTAACTTAAACGCCCAATGCATTCTCAATGGCAATAGCACAAACTTTGGCATGCTACTAGTCCTACATACTTACACCTAGAAACCCCATTCAAACCGATTTAATAATAATAATAATAATAATAAACTTTATTTGTATAGCACCTTTCATACATAAATGCAGTTCAAAGTGCTTCACAGGGCAGGACACAAAAATAAAAATATAATACAATAAAACACAAGTAGTTAAAATGATAGAACAAAATTGAATATAAGAACATAAAATAAATAAAAACAAATAAAACTCAACTAAAAGCAAGAGTGAAGAGGTGAGTCTTGAGTTGAGATTTAAAAATGTCTACAGAGGGTGCGTGTCTGAGCTCGAATGGAAGTTTATTCCAGGCTGTTGGGCCGTAGAAACAAAAAGCTGCCTCACCATACTTTTTTGTGCACATTCTTTTAGGCACTTCAAGTAGGCCAGCATTGGAGGACCTGAGGGGGCGGTTAGGGACATATCTAGGTAGGCAGTCACGGAGGTACGTCGGTGCGAGACCATTGAGAGCTTTATAGACAAGTAAAATAATTTTAAAATCAATCCTAAAAACAACCGGAAGCCAGTGCAGTGATGCCAAAACTGGGGTAATATGTTCTCTCATCTTAGTTCTAGTTAAAACTCTAGCTGCTGCATTTTGGACAAGTTGTAATCTGTCAGTCGTTTTCTTAGGTTCATCTTACGGTGGACATGTGTGCCTGAAAAGGAATCTTTGAAATGTTTCAAAGTTTTAGAAATATAGTGCTTTCAAATTTGAGAAATTTACAATAGGGCTCAATGGCAGATACATGCACGTCAAAAAAGCACTTTCACCTAGAAACTCCATTCACACTTTTTATAAGCTTACTGTGGAGACACATGTTGGAACTTCTTTCTTTGAAATGTTTTGTAGTTTCTGAGTTATTTAACTTAAACGCCCAATGCATTCTCAATGGCAATAGCACAAACTTTGGCATGCTACTAGTCCTACATACTTACACCTAGAAACCCCATTCAAACCTATTTAGGTTCATCATACGGTGGACATGTTTGCCTGAAAAGGAATCTTTGAAATGTTTCATAGTTTTCCAGTCTGAAACCATGGACTATAGTATGTAGTTTTTTCATGATTTTCATCTTTTTTTTCAAATCCTCCAAAATCACGAAAAACGACATGCTATAGTATGCCGTCCGAAACCAAATACGAGAAATGTATAACTTTGGCATGCTACCAGTCCTACATATACTTACACCTAGAAACCCCATTCAAACCTATTTAGGTTAATCTTACGGTAACGTACGTTTTCCACCTGACAGCAACAATAGTTATTTTTGTGTAGTTTAGTTAATTATAACAAATACAATACATGATAGGAAGAAAAGATACAGGTACAGTATATTGTGATCAGGAAGGGGAAAAAAGTAACGAGCAGGAGTTAACCCCCCTTTAAGAAAAAAGATTTGATGCTGAGTATGTCACGTAATTTCGAATACAGGAAACAAAATCTTCATGATCTGGTCAGGATGCCTCTCGGGCGCCTCCCTAGGGAGGTCCTTGACGCACGTCCCACTGGGAGGAGACCCCGGGGCAGACCAAGGCGCAGTTGAAGGAAATACATCGACTCACTGGCCTTGGAACGTCTCGGAATCCCCCAGGAGGAAGTCACTATTGTTGCTCTGGAGAGGGAAGTCTGGAGCACTCTGGTGGAGCTGTTGCCCCCGCGACCCGACTACGGATAAGCGGTTGAAGATGGATGGATGGATGGAAAATCTTCATGACCCAGGGGGGTGTGGTTTTTGATGTCAGACAACAAAATATATTGTTTTATATGCAGAGCTGTCCATGGTGCTGAAGTTGCACATAATGAAAGTCAGAAGATATAGCATTACGGACTCAAATTAACTGGGCACAGACATGTAACAGTCCCCTCCCCCAGACACACTGACTTGACTCTTGAATCCAACACAAAATTCACCAGATCCTCAACAGGAAGCTCAGCGGCATTGTAGTTAGGGCTCCCTGAGACTGAGAGGTCAGGGGTTAAATTCCCTGTCCTGGGTCTTTACCAAAGACTATAACAATGGGATCCAATGTCTCCCTGTTGGTATGATGTGAGGGTGAAAATGTCCTAGAGAACACTGAGAGAAAGACAAGAAAGGAAAGTAAAAAACAAACATGTATGCATTGGCATGGCATATAACACCACTTCCCAGAGTCAGAGACAATTAAGTCCTTCCTATCATAACTTTTAAAATAAAGAAATGTTAACATTTGTCCCTGGGTGACAATTTCCACTAAACATGGGACCTCGACCACTTACTGTATGTGCTTGTTGCACATGCAGGATGTGGGTTGTACACCATTTCTAACGTAACAGGAAAAGCAAGTCATTGGAGGTGTCTTGAAAACAGTTCCATGTGAGGTGTGAACCAATAATATAGTAAAAGAGGACCATCATGTTATGCTGTGTGGAAAGGAACCAAGCTGTACAGCCAGATCTTAACACTGTGATAATCTACACGCCAGCAACAATAAGCAGATATTAAAGTAAAGGGATGGGACAAGGGAGTCAAACTGGATGCATTCTGATCTTTGCAATCATTGCCATAATT